>NC_085044.1:4307859-4310359 GCF_963692335.1 Osmerus eperlanus | reverse complement strand
GTCTTAAATATCTTTTATTGTTCTGTGTTCAAGCGGATTTGATATGACAGAGCGACCACATATGGCTACACCCCAGACGATTAGGCTTAATTTCATCAACATCGGATGAACTATTCAGCAAAAAGAAAACAGTTCTGTGTCCCCCCTAGGGTATTACAAGTATTCCGTCCAATTATCACTATATTCTTGTTTCAAAGACAAGAGTATTCATTGGGGTTTTTAGTGCAGGCATAAGCGGGCTGTTTGTGTCTAGTCTTGATGACAAAAATCACCCTGACTTTGTGGGCATTGACAGACCAACCAGCACTTGTCATCATATGGATAGTATGCCTCCAACCCTCCACGTTGTCTGACCCATTGGGCCTGTGCGGCACTGACAGACCAACCAGCACTTGGGCGATCATTACAAACACAAACCCGACCGGTAACCCTGGAAGAAGGAGACGACTCCTCAGAAGGCCAAAAGCGCTTAAAAAGCCTCTTAAAAAAAAAAAGGAGCCCTGGGGAGTTGCGAGACAGGATATGAAAGACAGAGCGAGGAGACAAAGGAGAAAAAGTGTGGGCGGGAAAAAACAAATGCCCTTTAATCCAAAAGGATTAAAGGGCAGTCAGGTGGCTGAGCGGTTAGGGAATCGGGCTACTAATCAGAAGGTTACCAGTTCGATTCCCGCCGTGTCAAACGACGTTGTGTCCTTGAGCAAGGCACTTCACCCTACTTGCCCTCGGGGGGAATGTCTCTGTACTTACTGTAAGTCGCTCTGGATAAGAGCGTCTGCTAAATGACTAAATGTAACCGTAAAAAGCTCATCCATGAAACATGATGGTGAGGACTGACAGGGGCTACTGCAGTACATGAATCCCTTCATGGCATGATCCGACTGCGGACGGCGCCACAAACTGTACAGAAACATTCGATCTGCTTGGGTAAACCAAAACGGCTTTCAACTCACTGGTCTGTACATTACAATGCATCAAGGCAATCACCCGGCATGTGCTGTTCTAGCAAACCAACAAGCCTACTTAATTGTTGAAAGGGGAACATTCGTAGCTGGCCAAGTCAATCACCTGATCTGAGTCCAGTTGAGCAGGCATTTCACATGGATAAGAGGAAAATGAATGGAAAATGCCCCCAGGACCATCAGACCGTTCTTGTGGATACAAATACCCTCTTGAGTCAAACTCCAGTCAAGTACAAAATCCAAATAACAAAAAAACTTTCCCTCTCAAAAAGATTCGGTCGATCATATGCGTGCGGCATCAAGTTCAGAGGTTTGTCTGCCAAGTGTCCGATAGTGTTGCGATGTGTGCGCTCGGTGTATGTAGTGAGATGTAGTTTGAGACATCAGTAGTTTGTAGTGAGATGTGTGTGTGTGTGCTCACGCATGTGAGAGAAAAGCCCTTCTGCAGCGCCACGCCTCACCATCGGAGAGGCAAGAGAGAGAGAGAGAGAGATGAGAGAGAGAGAGAGAGAGAGAGAGAGAGAGAGAGAGAGAGAGAGAGAGAGAGAGAGAGAGAGAGAGAGAGAGACAGAGAGAGAGAGAGAGAGAGACACAGAGAGAGAGAGAGAGAGAGAGAGAGAGAGAGAGAGAGATGAGAGAGAGAGAGAGAGAGAGAGAGAGAGAGACACAGAGAGAGAGAGAGAGAGAGAGAGAGAGAGAGAGAGAGAGAGAGAGAGAGTAGGAGAGAGAGAGAGAGAAGAGAGAGAGAGGAGAGAAAGGACACAAGTCTCCCCCGGGGCTCATCAGGGCCAGCTGGGACCCAAAAGTTCAGAAATATACACACACATGCTCACACAGAGACAGGCACACACACGCGCAAACACACGCACACACATTGGGGATCGGATTGAAGTAGACTGCATCGTGTATTTCGGAATTTTCTGGAGATATCCGCCATCAAATCTGCTTTCATTTCGTGGGGTGATTTCCGATGACAAAATTGTGTAAGGGCCGAGCAGTGTGGAGGAGTGCTGAAGACAATCACAGCCGTGCCGATATTTCGGCAATGACGCACAACCTTAAGTGAGATAGCGCTTTTACACAACAGTCCTTACAAGCGCCATTAGTTAACAAAGCGACGACAAATTATAATTTGTTTGTTAATTTAATCATCTATTTGGCTCCGCCAACACACAATTGTTCAGCCACTGGTCTGGGACTGGACTGTTGCCAAGCAACGCAAACATTTCCCCCGTGCGCTAATGACTAACAGTCGTTAATGTCCCGAGCGCTATTATGGCAAGATATCAACACTCCAGAATGCCTCTCGTCCAATCAAATCGCTTGGTCAGAGGAAGGTTAATTGAGGGTCAACAGCACTGACCGTAGGCGTCCATCTTCCGCAGCCGCCCCTCCGTGATGATCTTGGTGATGAAGATGCCCGGGTCGTCGCCGATGTGAGGGTTGTCTGTTCCTCCAGCGATGCTGAAGCCCAGGCCTGAGTTCCCCTGTGCAGAGAGGGGGGGGGGGGGGGGGGGGAGAGAGGCAACATCGTTCACAAC
>NC_085044.1:4269778-4307659 GCF_963692335.1 Osmerus eperlanus | reverse complement strand
AATCACGGCTAGAGGCTCCATGGGGCTCAATAGGCAAAGTCTATCCCTAATAAAGTGAGATCCCACTGTAATGGTCCATCTAGACAGTAATGCCCTCGTATATCCTGCAAAGGAGTCAAATGACTTAGGGGAACAACCATGGAAGCAGATATGTGATGCATCTCTTCATTCACAGCGTCCCGGCTTCGCGGGGAGATAGTGATGGTTGTGTAAATGCAGGGGAGGAGGTGCAGGAAAAGACCCCCCCCCCACCCCCCGTTGACCGTACAGTAACCGTGCCTGACACCCGTTGTCAATTGTGTGCATGTGCCATGCACTGGCGGTCGGTTTAAAGGAGAACAATGGGGGCAGTCTCGCTCTACAGTTCCGGCGTCGAGAGGCTGTCGACAACGACAGGGATAGGGTGATCACACAGAGAGAAGGGGGGGCACGCAGCCTCTCCTGCAGGGCGGACCCTGCGACTCCGCGTGCGAAACCCCTCAGTAGACGTCCACCTGGAGTCTCCACCTTCATCGTGAAGTGCTGGTCCTTGAAGGGGCCTCTGGGTGCATCTGAATAACAGATCACCTTGTGAGCCAATAACCAGGAAAGGCAGTTTGGCTTAATGAATCGCTTTTTGAATGGAGGTACGCTGTGTGATTTACGGCCCTTTATTATATATCCTGGTCCGCTGTATTGGATGTATATGCTACAATCTTCCTGATCACTGAGGTTAATGGAGCTACTGTTGGAAATCTACCGATGACAGGGGGACTTTTGGCATGGAGTTTTGCTGTATTATTAAATGACCTGGTTCAATGGGGTTGCAATTAATCCTAATGACTCCTTGGATAAATCAAGACCTAGGTTCAAGATAATGGGTACGTATGGACGTGTCCTTACATAAACCCAGATAACATACCGACTACTCAACATTGACAATTCATCAAATGTCTATGAGGCATTACTGCATTGTTAAAGGAAACCTTCACTCCTTGTCCGACAATAATAGCACATCAAAAAACATGAGTTAATTGTTGTGACGATAAATCCCCTGTTCTTATCTGTAACAGTGGTAACAACATTTCTTGTTGACAGTTTAGGAGAGAGCAAAAATGACTCAAATATCACTCGTCTACTTTCCGGGTATCGTAACACTTATATCATTTTAGCTAACATCAATGAAACACAAATTGCACTCTCTATTGGCTTTAAAATGTGGCGAGAAGAGAAGTCGAAATAAAAGAGCACACAAATATGAACGGAAACGACTGCTGTGTTTCCGAGTGGCAGAAAAATGGATGACATTCACACTTTAGATACAAGAAAATCCATTTCAATAAGAACGTGGAGACATAAACACAGGCCTGAAGGCTAATCTGATATATCTGAGGCTCCCGTCCGGGCTGGGCTCGTTTCAGCTGAAGTGGATTAGAATCGAGCCGGCCGGGCATCGACGGCGAACGGCGGCTGTGAAGCGCGGCACGCGGGACGCAGACGAGAGGCACGTCTTACCACGAGTGGAGAGAAGTCGAACAGGCACACCTGCTGTGTCGTCGGGGGGGGGGGGGGGGGAGGGTGAAGGGACAAAATCTCATACGGTACCTTTACTTTTTCCATTTTGGCTTTCCGTGCATTCTGTATGAGCCTCCTTCCTAGCTTCTTGGCATACCAAATCGAGGCAAACATACCGGAGCAGAGAAGTGAAGCACTTGATGGAAAGCCTAAAAGGCTTTAGTGATACATGTATCCGGCTGTTGCTTGTTGGTATATTCCACAGGCGAGCCGGCGAGAGCTAGGGGAGAGAGAGTGAAATGGAAAGAGAGAGAGAGAAAGAGCGGGAGTGAAAGAGAGAGAGTGAGAGAGAGAGACTAAGACGAGAAGGGAGCGAGAGATGAGAAGAAATGTGAGAGAGAGAGAGAGAGAGAGAGAGAGAGAGATAGAGAGAGAGAGAGAGAGAGAGAGAGAGAGAGAGAGAGAGAGAGAGAGAGAGAGAGAGAGAGAGAGAGAGAGAAAAGGAGCGCACCAGAAGGGCACTGCGAGAGAGCGGAGACAGACTTGAGGACACAACGTCACCCTCCGCATCTCGGCAAAAACTGAGGCAGGTCTCCCCCCCTTCCCCTCCCTACCTCATGAGAGGGAGGGGGACAGGCAGGAAAGGGCGAGGGAAAGAGACAGGGAGGAAGAGAGAGAGAGAGAGAGAGAGAGAGAGAGAGGGAAAGAGAGAGAGAGAGAGAGAGAGAGAGAGAGAGAGAGAGGGAAAGAGAGAGAGCAAGAGAGAGAGAGAGAGAGAGATAGAGAGAGAGAGAGAGAGAGAGAGAAGAGAGGAGAGAGAGAGAGAAAGAGAGAGAGAGAGAGACACACACAAACGGACTCGAGCGCCCACCTCTCCGCACGTAAATCCGCTATGGAAATGTTTTCCGAATCAGCCTCATGCCACATAGCCAGCTGAGACCTTTCCATATCTATGTGCACAATGAGATGGCTGTTCCACCCCCCCCCCCCCCCTCCCCTCTCCCCCCCCCCTCTCCCCCCCCCTCCCCTCCACCCTCCATTCTCGTCTACACAGCTATCTCTCTCTGTGATGAGTGTCTGTCTGCAGACCTCCCGCCCAGGGGGGAAGGTTCTCCGTCACCTAGCCTGGTGATGTCCCCAGCCCACCTTCCAGCTGCTACTAAATCAATGATGCCTTCCAGCCAGGCGGCATCCTCCCTGTCCTCGACGCGCGCACGTACGCAGGCGACCGCTCGCGCAAGGGTGTCCCTCAGTGGTGACATTCGAAACCTGTCCGGCCTATCGATTCGATCGCCGAGGTCTCCTGTCGACGCCGGCGCGCGCGCGCAATTCCGAGGGGGCCTGACCTCGCGGCACCGAATGGGCGTCGCGCTGCCTCTTCAGGGCTTTTTGCGATCGAGGGAAGCGCCGCACGGGCGCTAACCGGACAGCGTCCGCCGTCGGGAACCGTTTTAGAAGGGTTGCCTTGGTAGAGAACCGTCTCCTCTCGCTAATAAAAAAGATGTTACTGGAGCCTTGACGCATGTATTGTGCTTCCGTGTATGAGCATGAGCTCACGTCACACGTGTTACCGATGCAGCCCATTTCGCATTTTTGTTGTCTACATAACGCCTCGATGACAGACAGAGGCCATACAGTGCTGCATACTTTAGTAATGTATTTAATGGCGTGTCAGGCATTGGCAACTTAGCCCACAATAATATAACACAGCACATAGCCTTTCGGACAGCCCTCCACGTACAGTCCTAATCCTGCCGTCACTTTAGGAAGCGAGAACAGTGAGTTTACGCCTAGCTTCCTGTTCCTTTGACGTCAAAACAGATGAGTCACAATTCGGCCGAACGAGGGTACAGTGAGGATGCTTTGTCACTGACGCGCAGCTATCAGTCACCGTCGAAGAGAAACTGTCGCCAAGCTCGGTTTCCCGGAGAACGGCGGGCATTCGGGGAACGGCACAGCTCCTGCGAGTCGTGTCGAGCGGTTCGTTGTTGGCCAATCACACGTCTCGTTTGCTCACCTTTGAAGTCTCCTCCTGATTGGAGGGCATCTGCATGTGAGAAGATATGCTTTTCTGTATCCGGGCACAACTGAATCAGATTAAAGTGAGATACAGCAGTAATGTAACAGCCTTTTCGAACGGTCTCATTCTTCTTAGTACACTGTATAGCAAGAGGTTGTTGGAAAATTCCGGACATTCAAATGATCATTCATGTTTTCCTTACAGATACTTCCGATATCTGTTTGGCAAAGGTCAAGCGTGGATCTAAAGCCATGCACCAACACAGAATTGACAATCCATGTGTTGGTGCAGGACATACAATAGCAATCGTCTATTCTGCATAACAAGCTAACTAAGCCACAATATGTTTCTACAAATCAGGCACTGAATGCAGCCCATGTGCCATTCAATGTCGTTCATTTACTGTTACTGTTATGGTAATGGTGAAATAACGATTCAATATCTAACCATGTAATTAGACGCCCACTGTAATTAGAATCACAACATCCCTCAAATAGATTCCGACTCTTTGTAACTGTTCAGTCATCTCTGAAGGAGACAATATTCGACGTTAGCAACTTGGTTATTCGTACACAAAGAGGGGACGATTCGCATTTCGAGAGGGGAAGCATCCAAGGTCGACCCGTTAAGTGACAACGACCTGAGCGGGAGTTTGAAGAAAACGACAAGCCCACCTTTCCAAGGTTTCGGTCGAGTCCCGAGCCATCTGGAGGATCGGCCGGGCTGTCCCCGGGTTCACTGTCGACTGACTTCGGGAGGGCGCGCGGGGGGGGGGGGGGGGGGGGGGCGGAGCCAGGGGGCTTCCGTGTGAAGCGCGCGTGGCTTCGGGTCCACGGCGGCACGACCTCGGCCTTCGTCCGCGAGACCGCCTCCGTTTGCGTCCCGTGACGACCTCTCGAGCTGCTGGTGTTTCTACGCACAGGGTTCTCCAGCTCCTGAGCGTGGCCCTTCAGACGCACACTTGACACCTTCAAAGGCTCGGGACGAGCCGAACACATGTTAATGCACAAAGCTGCAGGCAGATCTTGCATATTAAAGACCCACCACAACCATAAGGTGGGTTTAGTCAGGTGGCCGAGCGGTTAGGGATTCGGGCTAGTAATCTGAAGGTTACCGGTTCGATTCCTGGCTGTGCAAAATGACGTGTCCTTGGGCAAGGCACTTCACCCTACTTGCCTCGGGGGGAATGTCCCTGTACTTACTGTAAGTCGCTCTGGATAAGAGCGTCTGCTAAATGACTAAATGTAAATGTAATGTAAATGTTTAGTTCATTCCCCTCTAATGCTTAATAGATGGAACGTGCGTGTGCATACAGAACCTCGCAACTGATACCACACGCACGGTCGCATGTGCACCGCTGCCTACAAGACAGCTACTTGCTCATCCAAATAAAAAGAATCAGCACACAAGCTAGGTAAGCACATTGTGAAGTCTCATTTAGTGGACACTTCGCTACAAAAGGACGTCCACGGGCACATTTGAACCAGGAACTCTTGATCTACGGTCAATTGCAGAGCCACACACCGCCCGCTGAGCTATACTGAACCATGCCCACCCGTCCTGCTTACAGCACAGCCAACGTATTGATTGAGGTGAAAATAACGACCTGACCAATGACACGGACTTGCTGAACACTGTAGTCTAGCCACAACAGAAGCAAAATACAACGATCAGTGGCTTGGCGTTGTTCTCCTGTGCGAGCTGTTTAATACAGACAGGCCGGTCATCGGAGCCGAGATCCCCGACCGTGTGCTGTGCAGAGTGTCACTGCCATGAATTGTTTTTTTTTAGAAACGATATGTTCAAGCCCACGAGAGAAAGAACGAGGTCAATGGAAGGTTCTGGGTGCTGGATCTTCGTAGGTACAAACAAAGCTTCATGTACAGCACAAGCCAGAGCATGCTGGTGCAGGGCTAGAGGGCTTACCCTGTCAAGCTTCATCTCTCATAAAACAAGGGGAACACGTTAGCACCAACTGATTTTCCATTGGCAGAAACCTCCAAAGTATTTTGAGAGAGAGACAATGAAGGGACAGCAAATGGACCTGTCCCGCGAATATAACCCTCCCAAATAAATAAATAAAATCATTCTGTGTATACTTTGCAGCAAGCTGCATGTAGTTTGGCTCGTAGAACTGAACTGTACACACACAGAGCAGGAGCAAAGTAGGTACTTGAGTCCGCCAGAACGTTTAGCTGGGAAACGTAAACAGAACGCTTGTCAACAAAGTCACTGCGTCTGGGGAAACACAAGTGTCTCTTTTCAAGGACTGAAACAGAACAGCCAAAGTATGAGCTGGCGATAATACCGGTTTCTCAACCATGTTTCTCATTCCAATGAATGCAAACCACACACAAAAAAAAAAAAAAAAAAAAAAAAACTGGTTGAATATTCCTTCAGCATCTCTTCTGTTTACAGGTGACCTTGGTGAGCATCTGGTGTTTGGAGAGACTAGATATGTGGCGTGGCCGATTCTTTTGTAAGCTATCACTGTTGCATAAACACACAATGAAGCAACAAGCTATTCAAACTGTTAAAGAACTCCCCTTCTCTTCCAGTTCCTCATCGTTTTCTAGTGGAATGTGTGAGAACTGGTGAACCGCCTGAGGATTTCTTTGCAACAGAGTAATATTTTTGACAAAATGGTGCGGGCCATGGTGCTGAACCACATGCGAGTTGTCTGGATGCTTCAGTGTTTCGAACGAAATACGTGAATTGACACCTCTTCCAAAGTCACACCAACCTATACAGTGACTGAGAAATAAAAAAAAAAACTAATTTTTCACAACTTACCTGTTAACAGCTCCAAGGATGAAAGCACATCAACACGTTGTGTATCTGTCATTTGCTTTTTGTCACCTACTGTATAGTTTGCTCAGCGGAAAGTATTTATAGCACCGTGCATGGACGTCAGAGAGACAAATAAATGAGAAAATCGTATTTTTTCCAAAATGTTCACTGAACGCGGCCAATATACTCACAACACCTGTGACATCTGGACATCTACAAAAGTACTCGCATGAGATAACGAAATCATTTTCACAAAACACTCAGCCGACAAACTTCATTAAGCCCTTACATCAACGCCAAGCACTGTGGTTTTATTCATGCGGATGTACAGACAAAAGGGGGGGGAACATAAATAATTAAAATGCTAATTTGTGCTGAGCGTAAGGGCTCAAAATGGTTGCCGTGTGCCACTTAAGACAGTGTAACCGCACGTATTTGCAAAGGATGAGGTAAGTTCGAACCACACAAGATGGATCGAAAAGGCAGGAAGCAAACGACCAAAACAAACAGCTGGATTGATTTCTGGTTTGAAGAAAGGTGTGGACATCGTTTCCTTTTTACCATCCGGGGATAATGTAACCCATTACCTCATAGTGTACCGTAGCATAAGTGCACAATCATTTGTACTTGGGACTTCTACACCTACCACAGTACAGTACTTAACCTAGCCACTTGAGAAGGTTCGGAATTGCTTTGCCCACAACGCACTTCTCCAAGCGGTGCTTACTCACAGTTTCAGGCACATTACACCCTCTATGGACTCGACTGTCACAAAGCGATCCCGACTTTCCCTTTCGAATGGTGGAGCCATTATCGGAATGAGAGACATCTGAAACCTTTACTAGCGGCTCGAAAGGAGAGGACTCCCTTCAGGGGGATAACGAGTCAGATGTGTAATTATGACAATGGGGAGTCATGCCAAATCCCCCTAGGGAGATCAGCACAGGTATGTCCTGGCCCGGTTTCACTTCAGCCCCAGGGAAAGGGCGACTCGGTTCCACGAGTGGAAGTACTGCGAGGGTGAGTCCCCGAGAGGCATGCCTTTGTCTGTGCGCTCCTCTAATCTGACCCATTTCCCTGACAAATAGCAGCCCCCGATCCCCCCCCCCCCCCCCCCCCCCCCCACCCTGCCCACTGGGGCCCTTGCCTTCATTACACCTGCACACATCCCTCTCAAAGTTCAACGACGTTTGATTGACGTCGAGGTAATTGCCGTACCGAGATCCGCGCGTTTTGCCGAGCGCAGATATCACCACGGAAACAGGCTGCCGATCGATAGCGTGGTGGCGAGAATCGATCAAATCTTTTTCTGTTGTTTTCGGAAATCGGTGTCTGCCGAAAGCTGTTTGCCTCGCCGGCGGTGCGGCCACAGAATCCTCTCTCGCTTCTGTAGGGACCCCCGAAGATCTTCCCTGTATTAAAGATATTCGTCATTCAAATGCCCAAGGCACAGGTAAACAAAATAACACAGTCTAGATTCATGGTCCTTAACCAGTCTGTATTCTATGACTGGTGTGTAATAGAAGAGAATTGCTTTTTTCTCTCCAGTTGCTCCTCGTTCTCACTTCCAGTACAAAGGACTGACACTTACCTCGCTAAGACACCACCAGGGAAGTGTCCGTCCTGGAAATTGCATCCGAAGAAAGTCGATAGCTATTTAATCAGAGGCGTGCAAAGGAGAGGGATGTCATTAGGAGAGTGCTAGAAGAGTAGAGGCGGACGGAAGGTTCCGGAGGTCCACGGGCCCTCAGGTGAGGACGTCGTCGATGTCCCCGGTGAAGAGGCGGTCGTCGCCGTCGAACGCCGGCGTGTCGCCCGCCCGTGGCGCGTGACATGGCCGCACGCGCCTTACACACACACGCGCGCGCACGCACGCACACTGCAGCCTATCTGAAGGACGAGAGCTCCCTGGAAGGCCAGCCCCTCTCCAGGACTGCTGCTGCCATGGACGGCAACACTGCCGCCCTCCCACACCTTACGCCTCTTGTTTACCGCAGTGGGATGTGCCGAGGGTGGATGGCCCCGGATCGACCTTGAGCACTCTCCAGAAGAGGAGGCGACTATTTGGAATGCCTTCAAACTCGCTCCTCCGCCGGTGGACTTAAGTAGTATGCGTCTAGCGTCCGGACGAGAAAGGCTTTTCAGTCAGACAAACACACAGGCTAAGGTGGCGTGCATTTTTTCGTTTTGACAACAGAGGGTGAGATAACAGTCTGTCAGGTGACCTTAAGTGTCCAGTCATCATCCTCCATTACGACGTACTGTAGTCATATACAACAGAGTAGTTACATGCAGTAGGAACGGTTTTGTAATGACAGGGTTCTTTGAGAACCTACAGATTAGCACAACGTTACGCTGGATGAGAGACACGAGCACGCTGTTCCATACCTAATGACAAAACTGATGGTCGGAACCATGCAATATGTACAGTACGACTGCCAAAAACGGTCAAAATACTGGACATTTGTGAAAAATGCTCTAGAAATGTAGCATCGAATTGACAATAGGGGGTCCTGTATTTTGACCCTTCCAAACATAGCAGCGTCTTGCGGTGCTGCATGACAGTAGAAGACCGTGAAGGGTTTTCTACTAGAATCGGACGTCTGCCCCAAAAAAGCAAATGATTCACAAACACACATGGAGTGTCCTGAGGATGGTAAAAAGCATGGGGGTGCGTGCGCGTCACATGACAGCATGACGGCAGAGCGTACTTCCTCGATACTTTCAGTGTGTGTCGACAAGGAGCCCCTGCGCGTTGTGGCACAGGCCACCTCACACCCTAAATCAGCGGGTTCGAACCCCACAGGAGAACGGAGGGGAAAAAAGACACAAACAACTTTCCCCCCGAATGAAAAAAACAAAACTTGCCAAGTAGTTTGCCGCAGTCACACCCGGGTATGCAAGATCAAAACGGGTTACCAGAGCAGGCTGCAGGTTAGAAATAAAAGACAGCATTACTTGCCATACTTGGGAGGGAAGAGATAGATGGTTATTACATAGATAAGACAGAAGCATGGCTGATGTAAACCCACGCGTACCGTGTGTGCGGTGGAGGAAGACATGGGGAAGGAGGAGACGGGAGGATGGAGGGGGAAAACAAGGTCGAAGGAGGAGGACAGGAAGTGGGCGAGTCGGACTTCCTGAATCATGCAAATGAGGAAGAGCCTCTAAGAAGCGTTCTTTGGCCATATTCATTCGGGGCTTCCACCGAACACTGCCTTGAGCATAGTACAGCAAAAACTAACCAAGTCAAATCTCAAAAACGGCAAGCTAGTTTGTAAAAAACGACAAATTGTGTTTCCGAGTCCAAAGAATCCAAAAAGGAATGAACTATAATCTAAAGTGCCGCACACTCTTAATTGCCATATTAGTCTTGTTCTACTTCATGTGGTGTTTTGTGCAAGATTGCTACTTGGACACCGATACATTATAAACATATTTACCATCAAATGTTCCATCTATGAAGCTTGCAAAAGAATGCATTAGTGTTGTGCATTAGTGCGCCATCAAATAATAATATTTCAGAGCTCTCAAAGCCTGTTAACATAACCAAACAGAAATGGTCTCATTAGCTCCTGGGCTGCACACACTACTGTCTAAATGCCAACACCTGTTACTGTGTGGTTGTTTAGTCATGCTGTCTGGAGACTGTTGCTTGCTGGTCTGTGGTCTATAGTCATGCTGTCAGTTCACTGTGTTGTGATCTGTTGTCATATTATCAGCGGTAACAGCACAGTGAATAGAAATAGTCCTATCTATTAAATTGGACCGTAGGCCTATTGCCAATTTAAAACAAAATTAAAATAAATGTAACACAAATAAAAAACGATTTCCCTCTATGGTGTAGAAAACAATCGGTCGCGGCGATATTTTGCACCAGCTGTCGATTTGTAAGGAAGTTTTCCTGTTTACCAGCCCTCGTTTTAAAACCCAGTCGTGCGGTCGAGCACGGTGCCTGTGGACTCACTCCTAAGCATGGCGCTAGGACAACATCTAGTCTGTTCCCTCAAAAGGTTGAGTGGCCATCACCGACGACAGAAAACAAGCACCACCGACCTACATTCGCCTCACGAACAAGGAAACAAATTCACAGGAGCGCGTGAGGCCGGAGGTGCCCCCCCGTGTGTCAAAACGAAAACAGGGACATTTTTTCGACAGCTTTTCGCGAACAATGGACCGATAAATGACCCCCAAAAAATTGTCAGGGGTAAGAGGTGCGGCCTGTTGAACGTCTCGAACGTTTCTAATCGAGTCATCGCACCACTAGTGTGTGACAGTTGAACTGTGGTGCCACCTACTGACTGTCACCCTCAGGGAGATCCACAGGGAGGAAATGGCTCAACCAGACAAGCTAGGAAGCCCCGATGGTCTGGTAGTCCCATTGGGTAGCTTTAATATTGTAATGGATGAAAAGCCATAGAGGATGTTTCCAGATATAGTAGAACTATAGGGGGATGAAGGACATCTGACTGACAAGGAAAAGGGCTGAAGCTCTTCAAAAGTCTCACAGAACCCACCGGAACCTTCAGACTTGTTAGCGTCAAGGCCAGGCTATTCTCGACGAAAGCGTTTGCGGTGAACGCCCCGCCCCCCAAGAAAAAGAAACTGCTTATCGTGTTCCGGCGTCGTCTTGGTGGTAAAAAGGAATGCTGATGTTAACGCAATCCCTCAGCACCACCTTCTGTTGTCGAGGTTTATTACAACAACGACGTCTGAGTGAATTGGAGGGGCCCAACGTAACATAAGCAAGACCTCTTTTTCGCATTCACCTGCAGTCCTGTATATATTACCTTCGGTGAATACGGCCACTAATGAAACTAGAATAGAATACGGTCCCGTAATGCATGCCCTTGCAGACGTACTGTGCATGCACTGTTTAGACTGTTTAGACTTTAAGAGTTCTTAAAGTGCAGTCAGGCCAGAGCCAAGCCAGGGCATCATCCGGCTGTCACATTAGTAGAGAGAAGCTTGTTGGAGACTCCCGGGCAGGAAACACTATGGCTTTCAATGAATCGAGACAATGAAAGAGAACATGAGGGAGATAGAGATAGCGAGAGAGAGAGAGAGAGAGAGAGAGAGAGAGAGAGAGAGAGAGAGAGAGAGAGGGAAAGAGAGGGAAAGAGAGAGAGAGAGTAAAGGGAGATGGAGGAGATAAGAGACAACTAGAGTGGAGAGAGGAGAGAGAGCGAGAGAGAGAGAGAGAGAGAGAGAGAGAGAGAGAGAGAGAGAGAGAGAGAGAGAGAGAGAGAGAGAGAGAGAGAGAGAGAGAGAGAGAGAGAGAGAGAAAAGGAGCGCCCCGGAAGGGCACCGCGAGAGAGCGGAGACAGACTTGAGGAAAGGAGAAGACACCACGTTGTCAGTCACACATGGTGTGGAGACGGCGGGGGCTCTGACCCGGGCGGTCAGGGGGGGAGGAACAGGAGCACGGGGGGGCGGGGGTGGGGGGGGGGTTTGGGCTGACCTTGAGAGGGGAGATGTGGGAGTGGGAGACGTAGCCGTGCACGTTCTCGATCTCCGACAGGTTCTTCTCCGACACGTGCACCAGCTCGGGGGCGCGTGCCTCGTTGGTCAGGCGCGGAAAGCCGTGGTCCTGGGGAGGGGAGTCTTCATCCTGGTAACGGTACTGCTGTGGGGGGGGGGGGGGGGGGGGGGGGTGAGGGGAAGAGAGAGAGAAGGAGAGAGACAGGGTAGGGAGGAAAGGAGCAAAGGGAAAGAGAAAAAAAGATAGCACCCAAAAAGCCCAAATTAGACTAACGTATTAATCAAAACGCCCCCGTGCACATTTCCCGCTGTTCAGATCCACCATGTTCTCATTTGGAACCATTACGGTAAACAAAACGGCGCTTATTTTTGGTTTGCTGCTCAAGACACGTACAGTAGATAGCATGTATCGTTCGATGTTAATCCAATCTATTCAATCTGTCCTGACGTCACACTGAAACAGAAAACGCCCCAAAACTGCAGTCTGCGCGACTGACGCCGTGCAAAGCCCCGACAGCAAAGCAAGAGCGGAGATGGCGGTGAGACATGAGGATGGGGGGTCTGGAAGCCGGTGAATGTCGGCACGAACACCACATCCCACGCACGGCGACAGCCCCCTAACCCCCCCCCCCCCCTCCCCGACCCACGACCCCCCCCCCCGGAAGACGGTGCGCGGAAGCAGCTGAACCCGAGAAAGCAGGGGGGTCCTGTCTCCACTTTGGGAGTAGCAGATCCTCCAAGCGAGATGCAGAGATGTGAGAAGCAGGATTCGCTGGCGATGGCGTGAGAATGAGCGGCGTGTCAATGGAAGAGCTGAGGCTGGTGGTTTAGGGTGACAGGCGCCCCTCTCTCACCCAGGGAGCGTTCATCAAGGCGGGGTTCATACATTGCGGCGGCGGGCCGCTGGGAGGGGACCCCTGCACCGCTGGCGGCCTGTTCTGTAGAACGAGAGAGAGAGAGCAATGTCGACCGTGACCATCGGGGGGAGACCAAGAGCAGGGTTCGGGAAGAAGCGTAGGAAGCAGAAGTTCTTCATCGAGGGAAGATATTGCATACCACAAACAGTTATATACGCCCACAGTTATATACGCCCACACACACAGACAACACCACAAGTCTTTGGAGAGCGATCGATTATTTGTGAGCTGAGTTCCGTATTCCAGCACTTCAGATTTGACGTGACACCGCACAATGACTAGGAGGCTGACAAGAAGATTGGTGGCTATAATTAGATCTGATGAATAATTGAGGAACGCCATCCCTTTTTGTACACGGCGCGGCAGGCTACCTCGTTTTAAGGGGCCCTACGAGTGCCTCCGCGGCGGCGTCTCATTAGCCGGGTGCGTTTCTGAGGCGTGTTGGCGGCCTGAAGCGTGCTGTTGACGTCTGGTCCTCTCTGGACTCTGACTTAGCATTCAGCCCGGAAGACCGTTGCTGGGGTGAGACAACAGGAGAAGCAGAGCAGTGTCGACGCATACGAATCTGTTCCTCAAGAAGGCGACACTTCGAGTCTCCTGCTTTAATGAACGCTCCCGTCGTGCTCTCGAAAGCACATATTTAATTGCAGTGTGTCATATGCTGTCGCTGAATATAATTGCATGTTAAATACCGCACATGTTGTCCCATTGCCTGTTACGTAGTACTCAGGCCTGCTTATTTAAAGTGTTATCTAAAAAGATGGTCTGAAAAAATAGGATCGCTTGTAATGATTGTTTTTCATGTGAAAATAAGGCTTCTGGTGCTCTTTGATGTATTATCTGAAATGGTTCATCAATATGTATGAAAATACCTTCCTAAAAAAAGCTGCCAGTCGACTTGTCGAGCTAACTGTCATTGCATTGTGTCAAACGGAAGGTTGGAATACGGAACTCAAACGAAAAAAATTCTCATCAAGGACATTTGGTGCTCACGATATTCAATTTTGAAGGTGTGGCAAGGGGGATTTGAATTCAAAGCAGTATCTAGTGGGAAGTACTGAACACTAACAGAGCTCTAGCAGTGTCTCATGTATTGGAAAAGCCTTGTTAGTTCATAGGCAGAGTAGGCTTGTGGCGGTAATGAGATTGTTCAAATTCTTCTTGCTTTGCTCAAATCCTAATTTAGCACCAAAACAAAGAAGCAGGTTGTTTTTTGTGGGTTTTTTTTTCACTACTTGTCACCATCCAAACAAGAACTCACACACAAACCACCAGGGAAGACAGCCATCACAAACAACATCAATCTGTACGAGTAAACAGCAGCAATGCGAACATGAGCACACACTGCAAATAAATAAGATGAAAGTTGGAGATCGATCGCAGCCACTTTTCAGAGTCCGCTCAAACAACTGCGCACAAAAGTATCGATAGAGAAGTATAGCGTCAAGCAACAATACAGCTTCTACAGAACATGTCCCCGTTTGACCTTTGAAAACGTTTACACAGCTAAACACAGAGGCAACTCGCTCTGGATAAGAGCGTCTGCTAAATGACTAAATGTAACTGCAAGTCAACTGCATAGTAGTTAGTCTTACATTAACGTATTAACTATTTTTTTCCAAAAATAATCATTTGATAAACTCTGCATTTTTCTCGCCATATTCATGAGGTACTATTTTCCAACAGTCTTTTCGATTTGATCTCCAGGAGGTGTTTTCTCCCATTTTCCATGGAATCAGTGGAGGGGTTTCCCCTCGGCGGTCGAAGTGCTCCGATTGAAGACGTCTTTTCAAACCTCTCTCCCCACATGTTCCCGCGCCATGGAAACAGCTGATGGCCTTAGGTGCCTGATTACCCCCCCCCACACACACACACACGGCACTGATAATGATGCCTTCTGATTGGACATTGGAAGCAGTGCCACGCTGCCTTCTCCTCCGCTGGCCTACTTCATGATCTCCGCTGGCTCAGCGCTCTCTCTCTCGTTTCTTCTGTCGTTCCCACGGGTTTAGAGAGAGAGAGAGAGAGAGAGAGAGAGAGAGAGAGAGAGAGAGAGAGAGTCATTTTGACAAGTGATCGAACGGGGGAATAAATAGTCTTCTTTTAATTGTGAACGGGTTGACCCATCGTGTGTGTGTGTGTGTGACAGTGTGTGTGTGTGCACGTGTGTGTGTGCATGTCGGACGTTTAGATGCGTTCCATCCTGTATCCATCAACTCCCCTTTCCCTTGACTGAATGCTGCTTTAGGATCCTATTAGACATTGGAAAAGAATCAGTGAACCGGTACATTTTCTCGCTTTTATCTTGTAATTGGAAAAAAAGTCTCAAGGCACGTCACGAGGGAGGAAAGTGTGTCATTATTGTATCCCCCTGTCTGCAGGCTCCACACAAACCTTTACAAATATAACGAATGCAACAATAACGCAACAATAGTTGCATTCATCCTCTCAATAGTTTACAGATCATGTCTAAATGTACAGTTCATTTGTGTATCAGCTATGGGTCAATACAACCTTCTGGTTAAACGATGGTTCGACAAAATAGCCACGCTGAAGGCTTAGAAGTAGCTCGACGACAGCAGAAAATGCCATGCTAAAATATGACTCACCCGAAAGCATCCACTCTCTGCCCTCGGGACTCAAAATAATGAGCGGGAGGCGAAGGAATGAAAACGCGCCGCCTATCGACCGTACTCCCCGGCAGTTTCGGTGGAATCCTTCGACCAAAACGAGCGAAAGGTTGACCGTAAACCCCGATAGGAGCACGATGGTTCACGGCGTACTCGAATTTGGCTTCTCTTCCATACGGACGCCTCCGTGAGGTCTGAGGAGGCGTCTCTGTGGTTAGGCCGGGCCGTGTCAGGGGGAGGACTCAACATGAGTGTGTGGTCTCACATCACATGGGTGGCTCTCCTTAGATCCCACGCGATTTACATTTCCATTACACTTAGTCATTTAGCAGATGCTCTTATCCAGAGCGACTTACAGTAAGTACAGGGACATTCTCCTTGAGGCACGTAGGGTGAAGTGCCTTGCCCGAGGACACAACATCATTAGGCTCGGACGGGAATCGAACCGGCAACCTTCTGATTAATAGCCCGACTCCCTAACTGCTCAGCCATCTGATTTAAGGTACTCTGGACTGGGCCCTCCTTACTCATTCTGCTCTGTGCTGCAGACATCCGCTCGCTAACAACTGCCTTGCGCGGGAGAGACAGGCAAAACAAGCCGTCACCGCCACGACATATCCGCCAGCGGGACACAGTTCCCTCTTGATTTACGAGCACTGCATCCCAGACAGGAAAGGGATCCGAATGATCGACGTGGAGCCAGCATGAGAAGAGTGTGTACGAGGGCCGACATGGGTCACGTTTTATTGGTCTGCGCTTTCAGACCAACCAATCGATTGATCGGTGCCCCGACGACCATAGAATTTTCAAACTGTTTCAACCGCGGTAGCAGTTGAACGACACCTCTTCGGGGCAGTGGTTTGGCAAGACACGAGAGCCACAAAGCGCAGGGCTAGGGAGGTGACAGTGGGGAACAGAGACTCTCTAATTTGTCTCGGTGTGTGTTATTATCACGGAGGACGTGACGTCGAGGCGGCTCCGTCAAGGAGCGGGGAAGTCCCCTTTTCGAAGAAAATCACTGACTGGGTTCTCCTCAGAGCAGTAGAACTGGAGAACATTGACCCAGAAAGCCGCTGTGAGTCACTATTCCTTGACAGTCATCGTGTGAGGGGTTTCGTATCGCTTCCAAACGACCCATCAGCCTCGTCCCCAAACACAACTCGCTGAGAGGGTGTGTGTATGTGTGTGTGCAGTCAATAGTTCACCATTTCCTTGATCCAGAGCCCAAATCTCTTTAACCTCTATATCTTTTGTAGTTAATCCCAAATTTCTCTCAAGGTCTAAAGATATCTTGAAAGTGTGCCGTCGAGTAAAGCGCTGCGGCAGAAGGCGACGCCAAGCCTCGACACTTCCGTGTACCGACGGGGTCGACGCCGGGTTTCGTGGTCAAGCGAGGTTGGACTCTCGGGCCCCGAGAGGGTCGAGCGACGAGCCTCGTTCCCACCACACCACGGGAGAGAGAGCCCCTACCCCCCCCGCCCGCCCGGGCCGGCGCTCGCCTCGGCTGAGGGAGCAGAGAGGGAGACGAGGATGCGGGGTGGCGCGGCCGCGGGCGCCTCCAGAGTTCTGTGCAGGGATGTGTGGAATCTCCTCGTGGCCGTGTGCACTGACCCCCTTTTTCCTGTAGCTTTATACCCCCAACCCCCCCCCCCCCCCGCCCTGCTAATCGTCGCTCTGTTAGCCTTGATTCCCGCTCTCCCAAGACGAGGGGGAGGTGGCGTACTGCTGAGCCCGGAGGGAGAGCAGAGAAGCACCTGCCCTTCCCTTCCACGGACGCTATTTATATTTACGCTGTCCTCTCGTTCTCCGTTCTACCCGGCCGAACAGTGTCTTCTTCCCCACACATTAGACAACTGTTTCAAAATAAATACAAAAACAAAATAACCGTAACAGTAATCACGTGATTTTGGTTCACACATTTTTCTGTCCCTCATCTGTCATGAATACATTGTTTAATAGTATTAAGTTATCCAATAACCTTTCGATGTAAAAGTTTCCCTTGTCTTAGGCACTGCATTACAGCAAAAATATTAACTTCTACTGGAATGTGCCACTGTGGATTTTCTAATATTGAATATCTTTGATATTAGTACACCTTGACCTAAAGTTAGAAAGTAAAACACCTGAGCAAAAATGAAAATGAAACATCGGCAGGGAGATTACAGGTTAAGCCCAGTGGATTATAAAAGGATGATAAAATATGATTCTTCAGCTTCCCTACTATAGCTGATTAGATAATGTGCTACGTTGAAGGATGTTTGACCCGTATCTGACAATGTAATCTATCAAGCAAATTCCAAGAACATATGTCACCCATTTGTGCCTTTTCTGCAGGGGAACTATACACAAGAATAGATGTAGTTTCAGTTTCCGTACCCTTTTGATTTATGGATACTTTGCATGAAAATGTTGTTTAATAAGTTGAAATATCACTTTTAAAGTGATATGGACAGGAAACATAGCATTGCCATATTGTCTCGCTCACGACAAGCATTCCAAAAATTCAGTCAATAAAAAGAGGGTTTGTCAGGTTAAAGGCACACGCTGTCCTAACTGCAATATCAATCATTCAAATTGACAACGGCAGCCCACTCCGGAGATAAACCACTTTATATAATAATATGGAAAATCCTCTTATTTTGGAGATCCAGACGCCATCACTTAAAATACACCCAGCGATTATAGCGTTGAGAATTAACATGCCCCGGTCTGTACTCTGAAAGCAGTCCTCGAGGGAGATGAACTGCACTAAAGAGTGCAAGTGAGGCAGAGAGTAAAAGTCTTCTGTTCTGTATTACAGGGTACTGAATACACTGTCTCATCAGTCCCTGAAACACCGCAATAGCATTACTGGAATCCATGCGAACAATACAACCAGTAGGCACGGTGTAGGAGTCTGGAACGCACCTCTTAAAGAATTCAAAGTCGTGGGTTAATTAAGGGTGCAGAGCTGGCTGACTTTAAAAAAAGAAGCAAGGCACCTTCTGGATAATATGCTCGACTATGGAAGGTAGCGGATTGGTTGGAAGCCCCTGTGAGAAACCTAGGGGCTCAAAACGAGGAAGAAAAGGGTCGCGTTTTCGTGCCAACGAACGCTCACCGCCCCGACAGGGTCAAAGGGTGCCTTGTCTAGGTACCGACGAGCAGCGGGACAGAGGTTGCTTCTCGACGTGTCGCCTTCTGTCCGTTTGCTTCTCCTTTTACAAACGCCAGGGGTACTACAGTAGAGAGGGGAGGGGGGGTGGGAGGGAGGGAGGGAGGGGGGGGGGGGGGTGCTGGAGAGAGGGACGTTATGGATGAGCTCCTCCGTGGCCGGGATTCACTTCGGGGGTCGGGGGGGAAGAGGAAGCCAGGGGCGAGAGAGACGAGAGCACGGAGCAACACGTGACCCGGGGGGCGGGGGGGAGGTTGTGAATTTTTGTGCATCGCCGTGCGGTAGTACCGTTGACCTTTTCCCCCACCAAGAGTAACGAGGAGCGACAGTGAGAGGCTGCTGGGACGCGTGCGCTCGCTCGCTCTGCACGCGCCGGAGATCTGGCTCTCTGCCGCGTCGCGGGTCCCGCTAATATCCCACGTTCGTATTAGCGCCATTCCTGTCACACGACCAAGACGGTCGAGGATATTTAAACAGCCTCCCCACGGACTGGGGGCTCACGTCGGACCCCGGTGCGGTACGGCGGGTTCGTCGCTTTTGAATACACGGCTAAAACACAGATGGTCCTGACGATGACCGCTTTAATCGCCACAGTCTACTTGAGAAGCCCCTACACATTATGGATGGGACGGCCCGGAACAGCGAGACAGCCCCGACGCTCGGAAGAAGAGAAGCAATCGTCCTACCTTGCATCCGAACATGAGAGACAAGGTGCTGCTGGTGCACGCCACCTTGCAGTGGCAGAGCATCGGGGTGCACTCTTGGTTTTTGACGATGGGAGACATTCCTTCTGGGGTGAGCACCAGCGGGGGGATGCTAGCGCCAGCT
The DNA here is from genome assembly GCF_963692335.1 of Osmerus eperlanus. Taxonomy (NCBI): domain Eukaryota; kingdom Metazoa; phylum Chordata; class Actinopteri; order Osmeriformes; family Osmeridae; genus Osmerus; species Osmerus eperlanus. The sequence continues at coordinate 4,288,345 of NC_085044.1, read as the reverse complement.
CCGAGGCAGAGGGGAAGAGGAAGAGGAGAGGAGAGGAGAGAGAGAGAGGAGGGAGAGAGAGCGCACAGCCCGGGAGAGACTTCACTCCTGGCACACCCCCTTTGTCCACTCCTCCCCCCCTCCTCCTCCTCTCTCTCTCTCTCTCTCTCTCTCTCTCTCTCTCTCTCTCTCTCTCTCTCTGTCCCTCTCTCTCTCTCTCTCTCTCTCTCTCTCTGTGTTTCTCTCTCCCCGCACGCCCCCCCCCCCCATCCGAGCTATGATATTCTGCCATATCCACTGCATCTCTCCTATGCGATTCCTCGCTCTCTCTCTCCCCCCACACTCGGAACAAGCACCACAGTACAGCATCATTTCGTAGTATGTGTCGTGTTGTATCTGTGTCACAAGCGCTGTAGGAAACGAAGCATAACACGCGCGAAACACACCGTGAAATTCGGCGACAAAGAGTATGTCGGCGGACGGCGATTGAGAATATGTCAAGTATACGTTTGGTTTAATGAAACACTCGAGAAACACACTCATGAGGAACACAAGTGGTGCTGAACGCAGCCCAGAATAGCCTGAAGGGGTCGTGAGGTTAGACACGGGGACCAACACCGCGAGGTCCCGGCGACAGAAAGAGAGTCAACCCATTCTGGGGTGTGGGCGTAAAGGTGAAAATTGAAACACCCCAATCACGGCGGGGTTCATTCGGGCGCCTCTCTGTGATGACCTCCACCCGCTGAGGGGATTGGAGGTGTGAACGCTGGCCTCCAGTCCAATGCCAGCGCGTCGATACGGGCGGTAAATCTGCCACTTGCACAGCGGAGGTGACACACTAGTAAACGTGCGCGCGTGTGTGTGTGTGGTTTGGGGACAGAGTGATAAATGGGAAGAGAAAAAAAGAGAAAGAGAGAGAGAGAGAGAGAGAGAGAGAGAGAGAGAGAGAGAGAGAGAGAGAGAGAGAAAGAGAGAGAGAGAGGGAGAGAGAGGGAGAGAGCCTCAGTCTGATTATCTTATCATCCCGTCTTATTCGTTACTGTGCTACCTCGTCTTTCGCCTGTTTCTCTGCCACCGAAACACCAACACGATTCCCACGTGAGGATCCACAAAGTCTTATCCGTCTTTAACTTGACAACTCGCCGATGGAGGCAAAACCAGTCCCGATGTTGGTTCGTTCGCACTCAATCTTAACCAACTCTTTCCCCGTCGCAGTGCCAAACGCGAGGAAGAAAGCTAACAATGAATTTGCGACGATAAACAAGCAAGCTGGAAGTCCCATCATCAGACCGCCAATCAGCCTCGGGGGTTGAGGGCTACAGTGGAGAATACCCTCTGTCAGAAGAGGGCTATGCTGATTACACGGAATTCATGCACCAAAACACACACAAAATATACACGTCATGTTTATCCCACCTCCGGCCTCCCCTGTCGACTGTGTGTGATTGTCTCTGGCGTTCCCTACTTATTTCTCTCTGGAATTAACCGGAACATTCACCCATATGAATTCTTGCCTGGAACAGAGACACCCTATCTTGTCAATGAGACATTCAAAAAGGTAGCTTCGTGGTTTGGAATCCATCTTTACGGAGGTTGACTGAATCGTGGTAGCAGTGCGATGTTGTACCGTACATTCTGCCAAGAGCCCTGAAAAACCGGGTTACTTTAGGACACACACACACACACACGATGCACACACACACACGACGCACACATGCATACACATGAACCCAAGGGCAGTAAGATGACCATGGAAGATTGTTGCAAAAATAGGCTCCTAGCTTCAGCCAATGAAAACTGGCATCCAGTCTACTATTATGTTCTATTATGTGGTAACAGATACGGCTGAGAACTTTTAACACGAAATGTTCTGAACTCATGAAATGAAAGAGAATTCTGTCTTAAACTGTTTACTCTCTAGTGCCCCATAGCATCTTTGACAGAAAGTGTCCAGTTATACGGTCCTCTTAACTTCTAAATCCCATCAACGACAGCTACAGGTGCTTGGCACACACCCCTGCGTCACTAAACACTTCATAAAGACGCTGCCTTCAACACATCTAGGATCACACCCAGCAACCATTAGGAAGTCCGTTCTTCTGATATGTTGTTAGCACAATCAGCCATTAGGTGGAGCAATGTGACTGTGCGGTTTAAACACGGGCACCGGAGTTCAAGTGTGATGTGAAACGGCCGTAGAAATTGCTGAGCGCTGACTTCCTGCGTTCGTTAAGAACCAAACCAAACAACTTCCTGTTTTGGGGTGAGGATTTCCCGCAGCGACGCTTTGAGGTAAACAACTTTGCGGATGACGGGACACTTTGCACCCTGTCGCTTCAGCCCGGCAAGTAATAAGAAAAACAGTAATCAACCCGTGGCGCTAATTCAAATATCGCTACGGGCCAGTCTTGTCCTAGTCACATCAGGAGATGCCCTCGGATACTTCCAAGGCCTCACCTCATCACTCAGTCATCTAGATAAGCACTGCAGATGCGTCCCTGCAGCAAAGAAGCCAGGGAAGACATTTATAATTCAGCGTACTTTCTCACTGCAAAATATCGAAGAGGAAAGAGCAGAATGCAGTGCATTCTGGGAGAGGACTTTCAGACACACTTCTGTATCAGTGAAGCTGAGAGGGAACACTAACTGGGGGAACCTCTTTACCTTTGTTTTTAGTTGTAGTTTTTTTTATACCTTACATACCTTATATCTAGTCTTGTCTGAAACTCCAAACCCACTACAGTGTGACCCCGCAGAACAAAAGGAGCCCAAGTCAGCTCCCTAACCCCCCCCCCCCCGCCCCCGCCCCCCCCACCCCCCTCCCTCCGATTTCTCTTCACGTGAAAAATGTCTACGGCAACAGGCTCCGCGGCTGGCCGGCGCGAGCGTGACTCAGAGCGCTCGCTGGCGACAGCTACCATGGCTGATGTGTGAACGTGAGTAAGCAGGAATCCCTGCGACGTTCTCCTCGCCGTTTACACGACGCCAGAAAACAGAAAAACACACGCTTTGCGGAATTAAAACCCACGAGAGCTCGGTTCGACGTGATTCAACATGGCCTGCTAAAGAATGGAGCTGTTCTTCCAAAGATTCAAAGAGCCTTCCGGAAGGAGTGGAATGAGTGGCGACAGTCCAAGCCAAACAGTCTGGACCGAACGCCTGACCACATCGAAGCTATAAAGAAGGTCGGGGAAAGAATATATCACTTCCAAACTCCTAACAACTCCAAACATTCTGGAAGGATCTAGGGCACCAACCAAAAAAGGGGGGTAATCCAGCGAAACGTGTTTGTGGCTCTCGCTGTAAGTCATAAGGATCGCGGCGGGTCGGAAATCGATTCACACGTGGATGGGCGTTCCAGAAGAGCGATGTCACTGTTTGGAGGGGTGAGGAATCGCTCTGTGAGCGGAAGGATGTTCCTCCAAGACATTAATCCTCTGTAACTGATGCCACCCACACACACACATACAATGATATACTCGTGCTCAAATTGAATTCTACACACATCCCAGTATTTTGGAGTGGAAGTTGGTCTGTAGCGGACTTGTCTGATAAGGTGTCTCCCATTGGGAACATGAATTATGAAGGAAATCACATCATGGGCCTCTTCTGTTCTTACAGGAGTCAGCCAAATTATATTTCAAAGCCTTTCCTGGCATCAGTTTACTTCAATAATACGCCAGGCAGCCAAATAGGATGCCATTCAGATGAGTGTCTAGACCACAGCTTGTGCTGTGCAGTTTTTGCTTTGTGGGTGTGTCCATTTCTAGCCATTTCTTCCTGATAATCCAAGAACATAAGTTCTCTCAGTAAGTTCTTTCAGCATTAAACTGGTAAATGACACAAGATGGTGCCTGTATTTCCATCGGTAGATACACCTACACGATCACGTCACGTTACACTGAAACATGACGTGTTAATTCAAGACACAGATTCATCCAATCTACAGAAAAACCTCGCACCAAGCTCTGACTGTGACCTGCGGCCGAAAACACAGAGGTGTTCGAACGGTCGGCTGTGCGACTTAAAAGGGACTGTCCTCTACTGATTGTCTTGGTGATTTACAATCTCCTAAGTCATGTGCTCAGCAATGTCAAAGGTCACCCAGCAGCTCAATATCTGAAAGTGCTTATTGTCCATTTCTCCTCTGTAAGGGGAGAAATCCTCTTTCGCGAGTCGGTGTCTACATCAATGTGTGTCCCTGCAGAGTTGTCGATAAATTAATTTGCCTGCTCGCCACCCAGACGCACAGGTACGACGGGGCAAATCTCAACACTTCAGATGCGTTTCGCCTGGGCAGCAGGGGGCACGACAGCGCCGGCAAACCCGACACACCTTGTCTTTCTAAGTCCAGGATGCAGTGTCATCCAGCGGGTGAAACTGCTTTGGCGCAGGTTGGGATGGAAAGTAGGAAGGGGGAGGGGGGGGGGGTTGTGTCCACGCACAAGCCCGGGACCTTCGTCTGAGAGCCCACCGTGTTTACGGATCTCCCTGAGACCCTGAATGTGGAGCTATCCACCCCCCCGACCCCCCCACCCTCCAATTACAGCCCCAATCACACTGACCACAACATGAGAGGCTACTCCTGAACAATGACTGCATTCTGAGAAGAGAGAGAGAAAACAGAGGATGACTGAAAGAGAAAGAGGGAGGGCGGGGAGAGAGAGAGAGAGAGAGGGGGGGGGGGGGAGAGAGAGAGAGAGAGAGAGAGAGAGAGAGAGAGAGAGAGGGGGGGGGGGGGGGGGGGGGGGGAGAGGGGGGGGGGAGAGGGAGGGGGGGGTAGGTGGCAGACAGTCGGTGGGGGAAAGATATTCTGAATGAGTCAACGCCACTTTGCTGAGCAAGTCTCCCAGAGTCAGACCAATAAAAAGAACAGGACAGCGCCCGGATATTTCTATTGAGGCCAAACAGCATGTCCTTTTCCTGCACACAAGAGACGTCTTCTTTTACCCCCGCTACCAATCACTTAGTCTTTCCATTGACTCATTCCACTGACAGAAATGTAACACCAGAGCCCTCCCCTCTCCTTCAACTCCCTCTCACTTCCTCTGAGGCTCTCTCTTCCCTCTCTCTCTCTTCCCTCTCTCTCTCTTCCCTCTCTCTCTCTTCCCTCTCTCTCTCTTCCCTCTCCTCCATGTATCCGACACTTTTCCCCTCTCTATCCATCCCCTCTCCCCATCCAAACATGTCAGGGACTGTGGGTGGCAGAGCCCTCTCCTCTCATCACACAAACTATGAGTCGAAAGTCTGTGTGTGTGTGTGTGTGTTCGGAGGAAATCATAACACTGGTAGTAATGACTCTCCACGCTAAAGCACTGCATCACAGATCAGACCAGCGCCAACCAGCCACCCAAACTCCACCAAAACACCGCGAAGGAGTCCTGAGATTGGAGCGCGAGACACATGCAGACGAGAGCGCTGCCTCCAATGAGAGAGACTATAAATCTTCGTAACGACAGAGGAGGGGGAGCAGGAGAAGAGAAAAGGGGGGGTTGGGGGGGGTTTAAAGACTTTGCTGCAGTTGCCCAAATCCTGTGACAGAACCAAACGCACAGGTGAAACTTCCTTTTACCCACGCGCCCCCCCCCCCCCCAAAAAAAACCACGCCTGCACGCCAAACATGCACGCACGACATCACCTCTCCCCCCTCCCCCTGTCGCTCTCTAACCTCGCACTTTAGGGATGTCGAGGTGCGCGTCCGTCTTCCAAAACACACGCGTCTGCGCTTCCCTTCTCCAAACAATGGGGCCACGGATGCGATCTTGGGGCTCTCCCAACCCCCCCCCCCCCCCCCCCCCCCCCGACGGCGTGCAGCCTTACCTCGGCGTTCTGCTCTTTCTCCTCCTGCATGTCTGGCTTCAGCATGGGTGTTTGGATTCCCTCTGCTGGGAAACGGGGCGCTCCTCTCAAACTACAGCCTGCACTCTAGCAGCCCTCAGACTGGCTGCTCATTTTCTCTCTCTCGCTCTCTCTCTCTCTTGGTGGGTGCGTGTGTGTGTGTGTGTGTGTGCGTGTGTGATGCTGCTGGGATGTGGGACAGCAATGAATTGCTTCCCCATCGCTGCACTTACCACTCTGCGGCAAAGAGTCCCCCCCCAACCCCCACCCCGCCCAGCATAGGAGGCTAGCCAAGACGGAACCAGAGGCTGCCTGGGCGACGCTGCAGTCCAGACGCATTATGCTGCTGCACCACTTCTCAATCGGGGGAGACATAGATAGCGCACGTGTATAGATGGGCAGATGGGAAATGAATGAATGCGGGGGCAAACTAACAGGATGGAAGTCAGGGATTTTGGTAAGAAGGATGTATCCCACAACATTTAAAGGATTTGTGGTCTTGCAGACTGTCAAGCATTGCCAAATGTGCAAAGGACAATTCTCAATCTGGGTGTCGGCGACGTGCTTCAGCACTCAATCTGGGTTCGGGCTGTCTCATGTGAGAATAGGAGCTTCCAGCCAGCTTGTGTTTCAGGCAGCTGTACAATATAGCACTGTTTCCACTGCATCAACGGATCCAGGGAATGATCACATTTCCCAATCCCATGATCACAAGTGCTGGTTGGAGGACTTACGTAAGCGGGCTATATGAGCGATGGGAAATATCTGAAGGAATGCCACTTTATCAATGAAATTGGGATATAGCATCGGCGTAGTGTCAATGCTGAGTTCATGTAGTGTCAATGTAATGTGGATCTAGTGTCGATGCAGCGTGGAGGTCTTGAGGATGTAGTATTGTGAGTGCCGTTTTGTGAACAAGTGTCTCGTATGCTCATGACTGTACCCAGCTCGCACCGATAATCCACACAAATTTCCCTGCAGATCATAAAATGTAGCGATTTAGTCGAATGATGACCAGTGGATGGGGTGGAGGAAATGGATATCAGTAAAAGGGTCGAGGGTTGAGGTTGGTTGAGGGGCAGTTCTATGGGCGTATGTGAAGCCCTCTGTGACATGCTTGAGTGTAAAAAGGGCTATACAAATACATTTGGATTTGAGTAAAAAAGGTACCGTCGTAGAGACTAGGAAGCCAGATATTCTAGAGACAAAACATGAATCAGAGCTGATAGACCAATATAGGTAAACCCATAAATATAGTATTGGACGCATAATATGAAGCAACAAAAAAAGCTATTTGCATGTAATAAAAACATTTTTTATTTTTTTTTATTTTAAACGGTGTCAGCAAGTCAACATCTCGCTTGATTGGTCAGTGAAGTTGGAAGTCTACCTGTCCGGGTTGATAGGCCTTTCTGTTCTCAACGCAACACACACCCGGGAAACGAACACCACGACGCCTGTGCGAGTGTCTCTGAGGCTAGGCCCAACTTAGCCCCGCTGTGCTTAAAAGTGTCTCCTGGCAGCGAGCACACTGGCGGCTGGCCCCGCCCTCTCTGACTGGACCAGGCGGGAGGAACATCGCTGGGACAAGCGGTCTTCCCAGGAGGCCTCGCTACGGCGGGAAACACTCGACTCAGCGTTTTCTCCCCGACAGTTGGAGAACAGCTTGGAACAAGGTTCTCGTGTCTCTGGTAAAAGGTAGGGGACCGGAACCGTTCTCCCAGATCCTCAAGGTCTCATTAGGCTACTTAACCAACATGGCAGGGTGAAAAAGGACAATACGGCTAAAAAATACATTTCAAAAGCGCGGATCCGAAGTTTCCCAGAGTATACTCGCTGAAAACGACGGGCCTTTCGACGGAAGGCTGTGTAGCACGAGACGCTTTGCGTACACGAACAAAGAAATCGAATAGAGAATATATGTGTGGTGGTTAGCAACGGTTGCTAAGCTGTGGAACCCTCCAATTTGTGTTGTCAGCCAGTCAGCCTACCCTCTCACTGCGTGGGGGGGGAACGTCGATTCAGGAACTGGAGGAACCGTGGAACCAGTTTGCTACTGCGATCAAGTCCATTGAGCTTTGAACGGCTTTTTTTGGTGTCATAGCCATTAGGATGCTATAAAAACGACAACGTTTCAAAACTAGAGAGAGAGAGGGAGACTACATGTCAACTGCAGCTTTTGCGCATAAGTAGTTAGCATAGACTGAAGAGCAGCGTGGCTATTTCTGACCACCTTGCATCTTCAATTAAACATTAGGGATAGAAAAAGTCAGTCGCTTGATGTAAGAGGTACAAGCGGCACAGAGACAGTGCATACCAACTAACCAAAGCACCTCATCTTAAAGCGATCACACGCTCAAAGCAACATGAATTCATGTCGATGAATGGATGAGATATTCAAACGGTGACCAACTGAAAAAGGCTACAACCAGCCAGGCTGGGACAGCTTGGAACTGAGAGCAGAGTTCTGGCCTAATCAGCTCAGACAGGAGCAAGGAACTGCAGAATGTGATGAATCATCTTTCGAAATACAACCGCTACGCTTCGCATTAGCTTCAAAGTAAGTCCACCCGAAGATGATGCCTGACCCCGTGAAGGTCCTGTATACGCAAGGGAGCACGACTGCCAAATGGACGGGACAGGTGACAGGCTTTTGAATCGATTTTCTTCATCGAAACTGCATTGAATTTCCTTTCTGGGATTAATAAATGTCATTAAGTGACGCTCAGGTAAACATGCATCCATGTCTTGACCCAAATCACGCCTGTTACCCGTTAATTCTTCGCAGTCTAGGAATATGAGTGTAGCTCCCCAGAAACCAGTCTCACTCATCCCAGTGTACCGGTTCATAACGTAGCTGTCAACACTCGATCTGTGGGGCTCTCATTACCTCGGAAGCAGTAGTGGGAACCGATCCTACGTCCTGCACAGTATGACTCATTCCTGCGCTGCATTCGTCTGATTGTCCTCTCCTGCCCTGCGTAACCAAATTCCCAGCGATGCCACATGAGCAGAAAACTGCGGCGCCGGCACTCACATCAACGACAAGACGTTAGCAGCACGCGGCTTTCCCATGGGGGACCGAAACAGGAAGAGAAGGATGAGAGAGAAGGTAGGATTCCTCAGGGAAGGACATTCCTTTCCCAACTCTTACTATATACGCCTCGGAGCATAAAACTCTTCGCCGGCACACTGAAAAGAAGCCAATGGTCTCGAAGAAGGGGGGAACAAGCTAACCTCGACTGATTCATTGCCGTGGCAGAACTCCCCAGCTGGGCTTTTTGCGTTCTTGGAGGAGAACCAGGTTTAGCGAGCTCTTTCATATCTGCCAAACTCTACTGAAGGAACCCCCCCAAAACTTCTGGTAACCTCATTAGAAATAATTAGACCCGTTATTCCGCTCGTATGAAAGCTGTCAGAAAGCATCAGGAAGAATCCTGGAAATAAGGCAGCTAATCTTACAGTCGCCCCTAGTTACAGTGAATCTCTCCCCCGTCTAATTTCGGGGGAAGACCGTCACAAGCAAACAATTAGTGGGGGAAAGGGGGTTGGAGCGGCGACAGAAACGACGCCCGCACATGCACACGGTGCGAGCCCCCTCCTCCCTCACACACACACACACACACACACACACCGTCACTGATACAATTCCTTACCTTTAAATCTGATCTGAGTGCACAATAGCATGCCAAAAACATGGCAGTTGACGGGAGGGAGCATGCAGAAGGAGCTGACCACTTTTCGGATTCTGACGGAGGAGGAGCGGAGGACAGGAGAAGCGGAGGAGAGGAGTGGAGGAGAGGAGGAGTGGAGGAGAGGAGGAGCGGAGGAGAGGAGGAGTGGAGGAGAGGAGGAGCGGAGGACAGGAGAAGCGGAGGAGAGGAGGAGTGGAGGAGAGGAGGAGCGGAGGAGAGGATTGCTGCGTCCCTTGTGCTAAGGCTCCAACTGGGGACTTTCATACCAGAGAGATGGCAGGAAATAAGCATGGACGCTACGTTACTTTCACAGCCGACGAGCGAGTAGGCAGGATTCATCTGTCAAAGACAAGGGAGAGAGAATGTGTGTGTATGTGTGTGTATGTGTGTATGTGTGTGTGTGTGCTGGCAGATTAGGCATGTTACGGTTAGGCTGTGTTCATGAAGGAGGGAGAGAAGCGTGAGATAAAAGGAATGAGACAACTGGGGGAGGAAGGAGATTAGAACTGAGTCTTGCGAGGGTTTATTAACATCTACTACACAGAGGAAAAAAGGAATGAAGGATGAGGCGTGTGTGTCCGTGCTGTACACGTGCATGTGTGTGTGTGTGTGTGTGTGTGTGTGTGTGCGTGAGCCCTGCACTGGGAAAGCGCTTGTTGATTCCAGCATTCTGCACGGCACCTTGGATGAAAAAGCACTTCTTTCTCTTCGCACAAACTTGTTACATAACAGCCCCCAACTGTGCTGCACAAACTGCCACCATCTTGCTATGGGAAAGAACCACAATTAGTGCAGCAGGTTCCAACGCTCATGTTGCACATTTCAACAAGCAATTATGAAATACTATTTGAGGAAAAGAAGCTAAGCTTCTCCAGCAGTGTCATGCTTATAAAGAATGTCAATCATTTGTCTTTTATTTTGTAACAAAATGTACATTTCAGGCAAAGTAATTAGCCAATAGCAACATGATGGTTGATCCACAAGCCACAAGACTTTGGTTTTATAATAATATTAAATATGATATAAATATAAAATTAATATTAATTGTTCTTTGTACCTGCATAGGTCTGATCATAGACTACAAATGCAGCCTATGTCAACTCTGTGTAATGTCTTTAAAGTCATGTGAAGGAGCTGTCTGTGATCCCTTCAACCCTGCCTGCTTCTCCCAGCAGAACCTTGGAGGAGACCACTAGAGGGCAGTAATCACGCTGTGGAACCAGGCTAACGGTCGTGATGAGCCCGGTGTGTGACACGGCGACGTGTCAACAGCTGTTTTCCAAACCGAGGGGGAACAGATTTCATGTGTGGAAATCGCTCACAAGCGCTAATGCTAACCTGGGGGAACGAAAAAGGTGCTGCTCGCTCAACGGAAGTTCCGGAACGTGTCGTCGGACAGAGTAGGGACGAAAGCGGGTTCGGAGAGAGTAGGCTCCGTGTAAGGTCCCATGGAAGCAGTCACTACAACTCCTAGTCCCTCTCCATAGGCGGAGCCGGCCAGGGGGCCAATCAGATCAGTTTCCAAACGAAAGCCGGATGTCTCGTCTTCCGCATGCATCCCAATGGAGGAGTGCAGCGTGGAGCTGTGTGGGGGCGAGCACGAGGCGGAATGAGGTGGGAGGTAACCGAGATGCTCTATAGAATATATTTTTGGTGCTGTTTCCGTGGTAACCGGCCATTGGGGCGGCGAGTTGCTGAACGGCAGTCGAGGAGAGCGGATCCCCTCCGTTTTTTTCAGAGGTAGCAAACGGAGATGAGGGGGAGGGAGGGAGGGAGGGAGGGAGGGAGGGAGGGAGGGAGGGAGGGAGGGAGGGAGGGAGGGAAGGAAGGAAGGAAGGAGGGAGGGAGGGACGGACGGACGGACGGACGGAGGGAGGGAGGGAGGGAGGGAGGGAGGGAGGGAGGGAAGGAAGGAAGGAAGGAAGGAAGGAAGGAAGGAAGGAAGGAGGGAGGGAAGGAAGGAAGGAAGGAAGGAAGAAAGGAGGGAGGGAGGGTAGGGGGGAGGAGGAGGAGGGGGGGGGATGTGAGAGAGGAGGACGTGAGGGGGTGGTTGGGCGAGGGAATTAGCCGCAAAACTTCCATCTGACTTTGGCCGGAGTTTGTGCCGCATTGCAAGTCAGAGGAACACGGTTCTTGAGACTCGCCCGCTGACATTGCGATACCGTTTAGAAAATGGTCTTCAAAAGCATGCACAGAGTGGAGAGAGTCTCCTACTTCCAAATCGATACCTGTTGAATGCTTTGCAAGATCATTTCCCCCAACCAATTAGTGAGCTGGAACATTGGATAAAGATGGCTTCTTTCTCAGAAAACCTACAAAGACTTGCCGGTTGGAAAGAGTCAAATGCTGAAACTAATCATGTACAGTTACACCTAAAAAATTAAAACTTGCCCTCCTTCTTCAGTTGAGAGACTCTCCCCACTCATACACACTCAGAAAAAAACAATGTTACCTCGTTATTAACCTTGCTCTTAACAAAATACCACAATCAGTAGGAATTACATTCTGAATCTGATCTCAGGGGGCTAAAGGTGCCTATGGAGTTGTCTTTATTTGACATGGCATTGCACTGCTTATTAGAGTCAACGGAAGAATCCCCAGTGCAATTAACTGCCATCTTCCCAAACGTGCGCATGTGCATAAGCGTCTGTGTGGAGAGATCTGCTGTCAGCACTGGAAACTGGCAAATGCTGCAGAACCGCCAGGATACCTTAACAAGTATAAATATATCTCTTCCCGGAGGCTTCTACCACTGAACGGATGAGTCACCTACACGCGCGCGCATATATACGCTCGCTGGCTCTCGCTTGCCCTCGCTCCTTCTCTCTCTGACACACACACACACACCAGTGCCTGTGGTAGGTAGAGGTCAGTGGCAGGGGTCCGGTTCTAAACTTGCTGACTCTAACCCAGGCCACACATTTCGAAGTGACCCTTGCAGGAGTTTGCTCACCCTTCCCACAGATTCTTACCACCCACCAGGTGTAATACTTGAGGTGTGTGTGTGGTAAGTGAAGGTCAACACAACCAGCAGGTTTAGAACACCTACCCTGGACAGTAACTGTGGAATATCTGATGTTTTTTGTTTGGTTTTTCATGAAATGACTGTGTAATGATCAGAAGTCAGTTTAGGCAGTGAAAGTAAAGTCTACAGTCTAAAGCCTTTATCCAGCTGTGCACTAAGAATTCAAATTAATCCCTGGACACTGGAATAATACTTCTGTATTACAATGTTTTGGCCATTGAGGTCTATTCTGTCTGACAAACCCAGTGTATTTCAGAATGTATTCTCGTTAGTTCACTACCAATAGTGCACCTCCACCAAGTACAGGCATCAATTCTGCATTACCTACTGTATCTGTCATGACAGATTATATAAGTATAGCATAGTTTAGCATAGCTTAGCATAGTATAGCATAGCATAGCATAGCACAACGCTATCGGGTGGCTGTTCAGGTATCGTCTTCAGTAGCTCCACTAAGCCTCCCATTACATTAATGAAACACATGATTGGATCACGGCCCTTCAAAGTGTCCCCAATATAATTTTTTTGCCGCCACAATCTAAATTAAAATGCATGTCATTGCTTTTTTTGTGAGTTTGTACTGTACGAAAAGTACTCGGAAATGATGGCAAGAGGTCGGGGTGACCTCAACGATACATAAATCTGTTCCTAGAAGTTAAACAGAAATTCAGGTGACATTCCCATAAATGAACCCCTGTGGGTTTCGGAACACTTGAAAAGTCTCTCTCTTCGTCTGTCACACACACACACACACACACACACAGCTTAATGCTCACAATTCGACCAGAGTGACGGCTTAATCCCCTTGCTCACTGAATCGTAGACACACTTGCAGCTTCTAGAGTGTTCTAAGTCCTCTACCCTGGGGCTCCAATGCTGTACAATAAAACGGACTTGGTTGTCGCTTCCAGGGTTAAATCATCATTTAGTTTTGGTTTGAAAGTCAACATTACACTATGAGGTAGGCTGAGTATGGGCCAGAGCTGCCAAACATCAATTTTCTCGCCTAGAGGACTACAATGTCCGCCACAATCTATAGAAGGAATATAATTTGCGCCAGAATACCCTTGTTTAGTGTTTACGGTAAGTGGTTGCATAAGTGCATAAAGCATAAGTGTCAATTCCCTCTACTACCCCCTGCAACTTGTGTTACAACAATCTCTGTTACACCAAGATTGTACCAGGGACAGACATGACATGCTCAAACTGCCCCAGTTATGCAAATTCTCACCCAGTACTGGTCAACCGTAATAAGACCAAAGAAGGCCCGGTAATTATAGGAACAGCAGAGCCACATTTCTCCTGCCACAGTTGTCTTTTAAGCAGTTCCAATTTTCACACAGAATTGGGCCCCCACATTTAGACCCAAAGTGGCCTTCTAGTGCCAGGAAGGTATCAGGGGCATTTATCACAAAGGCTAGCCATGCAAAATGTCCTCCACTGGTTAATGACACTCCAACCAAAGATCCTCTGAATGATTCGGCCATGTGGCGCATCCGACAATGCTCCTTTCGGACGCTGTGCTTGTGGTGCTTGACATTAAGATTGTTTCGACTCCACTTCTTAAGGGTGTTTCCGACAGATGAGTTAAAAACGTATCTAAAACTTAGAAAGAGCTTATTATTATCAAGAAATTGTGTCGGTACGCTATGGTTTTCACAAAGCGGGTCAGAGTAAGGAAACACGACTGGGCTTGAACTGATGAACTAGATAGAAATGTGACGTTCCGGCGGGTTCCAGGAGGACTTCATCAGACGCACTGAAATGAAACAGCCAGGACCAGCATTCACCGTCACGAAATCACCTTCAAAGATTAATTCACTGCATCCGGAGCCAGACACGAGCATCCCTTAGTAAAGAAGCGAGGAGATTCCTCCATTCACAGGGTTAGAGTTATCGTGCGCAGCAGAAGGTTATTGAGCCGATCGGTTCTTCTCTTTGTTCTGCTGAGTGAGCACACCCACCCCCCCGCCTTGAGCCCCCCTACCCCCCAGTAAGAAGGTCTTACTGATCTGACCTCAGGAAGGTCTCCTACAGAGACTAGAAGGCTTTAAACCCTCCCTGGGCATAGTGAGCACTTCTAGCACGCCACCCGAGCTGAAAATAACCACCTCCCTCCCTCCTGCCCTCCTCCCACCCCCTTCAAATCCCCCCCCCCCTCCTCCCACGTTTGGGATGCGCTTAGGAGAGTAGGTGGCGGGCCGTCGGCCGGAGCTCGCGCGGTCGGAATTGAAAGCGACCAAAGTCGTCAACTGTATATCTTTAGTGGAACACCGGGCGCGAAGCGAAAGAGGCTTTGCTTTGGAGCGAGAGTGCAGCTGTGAGGGCCTCGTTCGGGGGGAGGCAGCTCATCCCGTCGCCGTTCGTTGGCCTGGGGGTCAGAGGGGGACACCTCTTAGCTGGACAACGGGATTAGAAAGCGCGGAAGGGTTTCACACTCGGGCCAGACTCTTCGGCATGAAGCTGAATGGCTGAGTCGGGCCATGGCTCCGTGTGGACGGAGGAGCCCTTTCGTGTCCATGCCCAAGTCGGCCTAGGTGGCTGAGCGGTGAGGGAAGCGGGCTAGTAATCTGAAGGTTGCCAGTTCGATTCCCGGCCGTGGCAAATGACGTTGTGTCATTGGGCAAGGCACTTCACCCTACTTGCCTCGGGGGGAATGTCCCTGTTCTTACTGTAAGTCGCTCTGGATAAGAGCGTCTGCTAAATGACGTAATGTAATGTAAAAATCTTGGAGAGGGCTGTCGTCATGAAAATATCGATCAATATAGATCTTTGACATTTTATTTGACTTAACTACTTATTTCACGACTCATACCAACATTAGGACCCGCATTAAAATAATGCATGGATGAGCTGCAAAATCAATCAATGATGTCCAATTCCTACACACATGACCCCACACATTGCTCATGCTGCTTTGGGTTGAATAAAGCTCACTTGTGTGGGAACCGTTCGTAGCATGAGATCATTTCCTGGAGAGTGGTGCCACCCTGCAAAGAAAATCCACACACCAGTGTAGGAGTGTACGTCTATCTATTTTTCTACTCTGGAGCTGGAGTAGACTTACAATACAACCCAGGGGCTCACCCCCCCCCCCCCCCACCCCCACGCACGAATACAGTCCCTCGCATCGAACACAGAGGCCAAACGGCGGTCACGCAGGGTGACGTTACCCCCACGTCAAAACAGCCCGATCGACGAAAGCCGATTGCATCAGGACAAGTTTCCAAGATCATATTTTTTGAATGGACTGGCTCCAACCTCTCTCTCTCTCTCTCCATCTCTCTCCCCTCTCGCTCTGTGTCTGTGATTGGGGCAATCAGGCAAAACCAATCAAGGATGCCAGGGCAGAAGGAGATGAGCCGCGGGGAAGCAACTTCATTAGCAGGACCATTCGGTTAGATTAGTAGGAAAAGCAGGTTTGTTTTTCCTGTTTACCCTCCTCATGAGGTTAGGCTCTCTCTGTCTCTCTCTCTCTGCACCCTTCTGGTGCACTTCTTTTCTCTCTCCTTTTCTCTCTCTCTCTCTCTCTCTCTCTCTCCTCTCTCTCTCTCTCTCTCTCTTTCTCTTTCTCTCTCTCTCTCTCTCTCTCTCTCTCTCTCCTCTCTCTCTCTCTACTCTCTCTCTCTCTCTCCTCTCTCTCTCTCATCTCTCTCAGTCTCTTTCGCTCTTTCTCTCTCTCTCTCTCTCTCTCTCTCTCTCTCTCTCTCTCTCTCTCTCTCTCTCTCTGTCTCTTTCTCTCTTTCTCTTTCTCTCTCTTCTCTCTCTTCTCTTCTCTCTTGCTCTCTCTCTCTCTCTCTCTCTCTCTCTCTCTCTCTCTCTCTCTCTCACTCTCCTCTCTCTCTCTCTCTCTCTCTCTCTCTCTCTCTCTCTCTCCTCTCTCTTCTCTGTTACTCCCTCTCTTTCTAAGTACTAAACGACTCCCAGTAGCATTACATAACCAACCCGTGGACCGTAAATTGCATATCATTACGCCGCGCTGACAGAACCGATGGGGGCGGCTCGACCGAAGGTATGGAGAGGATTTGAAATTCAATTTTTAATGAGCTCTTAAAAAGCAGCTTCGGTTCTGTACTGATAAGGGGTTGAGGAGAAGCCTTACCACAGGTTATGTTTATCTTTTCTCTCCCCGCCAGCCTCAATTAACGCCGAGCGAAATCACAGTCTCACACTCCGAATCTTCACCTCGCTGTACCACATGGGTTCGGTGCCAGTCTCTTAGCGCTGGGGATAGAAGTGCTGAGAGAAGAACGAAAAGATTTAGGGGTTGCTAAAGAACGGTCGGCAGTGCCGTGGCTGAAAGCATTCGTCTGAAAATGCCTGTCCACCACACCCGTACACCAGGATTTGGACCCCCGACTTCCCTCCTCCAACCGTCCATACTAGACACCTACCTTTTTTACCAATCCATCGCCCCCAGTGTTTGCCACAGTCCTTTTTTAACAACGCCACAGTGTCCTCAAAAAGCCATCTGACACATAATCGAGGTATAACTATAACGTAGCCTGCAAATACAAGGACAGACTGACGGTCTGTGACCCGAGGAGGCAGCCCAAACTGCATGACTATGTTTCCTAGCTATTATATGGTAAACAAACCAACCCGTTGAAACAACTTTGTGGCTACAGTAGTTCGCTGTCCCGCAAAACCGTTTTCTCACATGACAAACAAATGAGTGAGTTTGGCAAGATGTGAATAATGTCCAAGAGCAGGGAAACTCCCGGCATATTCTAGGGCCACAAGGAGCTATGTTGTGCTTCGTTTCATCAGCGGTTCAATATTCACTAGAAATTCTCATGACAAGCCGGGACTGCCTGAGAGAGATTTCACTCAAACGTGTACTGTAGTTGGGCTGCGCTAGCCCATTGTTGTAGCTACACTGCTCGACTTGTTGTTAAATCTCCCTCTGCCCTATTACAAACTGTGTGCTCTTTAAGAGCACACAAGAGCATGAAGGATCAAACAGAAGTTTTTTTTTCACCAGTCTTTAAAAATAATCCCTGTTGTTCTGGATTATACCTAACGTAATGATGCTACCTCCTGGACATTTTGCAGACGACCATGTCACGATGCTTCTCTGAGGCACTGTTTCGCGCGTGACACGAAGGCATCTATTGCTGATGCTATTTGAAGCGCGGAGCACAGCCAGTGATGTGCATTTTCTGGCCTACTCTGCAAAATGTCTGTGTCTTCACAGAACTAACAATAAACACGACTCCACTTACTGTTCCTGCCAATCGCATGATCAAAAAAACAAGAATCCATTCATAATTTCCTTGGAAAATGCAGTGCCAACATAACAAACACACGGTATATGTTGAAACCTTTTGGTTGTACCATAGGCTAAACTGTCGGCATCAACTGATAATTCCCTTCAAAGCAAATCACACTTAACCAAGCAACACACAATTAATCAAGGCTGACATGCAATCAACAAGTTGTGGTGTAAACAGTCCAGAACAGGTGAGGGGACAAATTAATATCGAGCCAGAGGAAGATGGGGCTTCCAGAGTCACAAGGTGTTCCCGGTTCCACGTAAACCAAACTTTGTACCCAGTACTGGCCAGACAACAACACACACATGCACATATAACACTACACACACACACACACACACAAAAACACACTCAATCTCGCCGCCTTTTGAAGCAGCACTCTCAAACAAAGACACACCTGCCTCTGACATCTAGGACATCAGGCAGCTGAACCAAAAACCCAATCGCATGAAAAATGAAACCCGGCTGGCCATGTCCATACCAATTTCAGTTGAGTGAATTTTCCCTTCAATTGTACTTTTGTTTTTCAATATTACTTTTTCGAAAGACTAAGATGGTGAGGACACATTTCACCGTACAAAAGTCAGTCCCTGTACAGAGCTATTCTGCAGCTGGTCCCGGACTCGGGGAAAAGGGTTACAGCAGGGTTATGGCTCCTCTCATCATGGATTTAAACACGGCACACAAAAATTCATCAATGTTTCACCAGGCTTTCAGAGAAAGACCCAACATCCTCCTCATCAGCCTGCTGTGT
>NC_085044.1:4233956-4269578 GCF_963692335.1 Osmerus eperlanus | reverse complement strand
CGACGCCAAGGGAAGCAGATGGGCTCAGCAACTGGTGCTCTCAAAAGCATGAAATTGTCCCTCATAACATCCCAGAGGCGACACAGCCTCTGCTTCGTGTCATAGACATTTTCCTCATTTACGGAGATGTTGTACAGCTTCCATTGTTCCTCTCCACCAGTGCAGTAAAACCGCATTCGTTACTCTCTCTCACAGAAGACCACATTTTTCTTACTTTGCCCAGCTAAAGGAGCAGCAAACATTGGCTTCCATGACCCGGCGGCTAAGATATTCAGCAATTTCAGTCAGTTACAAAATAACCCATAAATATGAATTCAGTCACTATGAATGATTTAACACAAGCCTAGGTAGGTTGACAGAGATGGATAAAACAACCTTTCATGTGTTTACCGACAATACAGAGCCTATATCAATGCAGTTTGAGAAATTCCAAGATTACCTCTACTCAAACTGAAGCCACACTTAACAGAGCGTTCACTGACATAAGTAGTAGAATTAAAAAATGTCTGTCAGACAACCGCCATGGTCCTTTTAGTCCATTGCTAATTGTCTGAGGGAGTCCAAAGGTTTCTGTTGAATCCAGAGACAGAGTTCTCTCAAGTCTCTGACGGGCTGCTGATCACCATACATTTACATTTAGTCATTTAGCAGACGCTCTTATCCAGAGCGACTTACAGTACAGTAAGTACAGGGACATTCCCCCCCCGAGGCAAGTAGGGTGAAGTGCCTTGCCCAAGGACACAACGTCATTTGGTTGGCATAGCCGGGAATCGAACTAGCAACCTTCTGATTACTAGCCCGCTTCCCTCACCACTCAGCCATCTGACTCCCATACGATCACAGAGCCTCATTATCTCTCCGACGGAGCCGAGGGGAAGCTGCCGGAAGTTTCTGACAAGTTCAAGTGTGACATGGGAAACTCAACCGAGGAACCACAGTGTTGGAATACTCTGTCCTAGATACTGCCAAGGGGAACAACTGCTGCCGACAGGCGGGTCACACTGACAGGACTTAGACAGGAATGAAAACAGAACACAAACCCACACACGCGCTGACAAGAACTGAAATATGGAGTCGATAATAGATAACGATGATAGCGCGGTTTGAAAAAGCAGCGCGTTCAAAACACACACACCCACACCGGCACACACACAGGCACGCATACATCCGGCGATAGCGCCGTGAAATTTGCCGAAGAACCAGCGCTGGAGGAGAATACACAAGGCACATGTCTTCCCTGCATCCTTCTCTCTCTCTCTCTCTCTCTCTCTCTTTCTCTGTCTCTCTCTCTGTCACTCTCTCTCGTGTCTCCGTTCGGCTCGCATCACCCGCCCGGCAGGCGCTTACCTTGGTGGTGACGATGCAAAGACAATCCATTCTGGAACACCAGAAAATCTCAACCTGCGCTCGGATTCATCACCACCACGAAAATGTGTGAGATGGAAGGAGGGGGTTTAGCGGTGGTGGTGATGAGAGACGGGTGGTGTGGTGAGTGTGTGTGTGTGTGGGGGGGGGGGGGGGATAAAAAAAGAAAAGAAAGAGTGGGTGGGGGAGAGGAGGAGGAGAGCCGCCACGGAGCAGAGAAGGCAGAAGAGACGGCCGCTAGTGGATGCAGGCCCCCTGTGAGAAACTAGAGACCTCCTCCACAGCGCTGAAGGCAATCATGATTCCCCCGACGCAATCGTACGAGTCCAGCGCGCGTCACGTTCCCCCCCCCCACACACACACACACACACACACACACACACGCCGAAGCATGGATTGCCACAGTGGCACGGCACTAGCCTGGCCACCTCCACACCGCGGCGCATTCCTCTCCTCCTCTCTACCGTAGGGCGAGCGACGGCAGGGGCGAAAGAAGGAAGGAGGGAGGCGTAATGCGAGGAGAGATGATGTGGTGGTGTCTGTGGGCCGCGACAGGGGGCTGCAGGCTGAGCGGAAAGAATGAGGTTTCTCCTCGACGGCTCCCTCCGCCCCCGACTCCATCGGGCTCCCTCTCTCTCTCTCTCTCTCTCTCTCTCTCTCTCTCTCTCTCTCTCTCTCTCTCTCTGGCTCGCTCAAAGACTCTCTCTCGCTCACTCACTTTCTCTCTCTCCCTCTTTTTATTTTTGACTCTGTTCCTGTCCTTGTTCTCACACTGTCTGTCTGTCTCTCTGTCAGTCAGTCAGTCAGTCTGTCTGTCTCTCTCTGTCTCTCTCTCTCTCAAAAGACTCTCTCTCGCTCACCTCACTTTCTCTCTCTCCCTCTTTTTATTTTTAACTGTTCCTGTCCTTGTTCTCACACTGTCTCTCTCTCTCTCTCTCTCTCTCTCCTCTCTCTCTCTCTCTCTCTCTCTCTCTCTCTCTCTCTCTCTCTCTCTCTCTCTCTCTCTCTCTCTTCTCTCTCTCTCTCTCTCTGTCTGTGTATGTCACCCAATCTCACTCTGTCTTTATAATATGTCTCTCTCTCTCTTTCAACTAGCCATCTCTTTCTCGGACTCTTTCATCTCTCTGTCTGCCTCTTCGACGCTCTCCTTATTATTATCACAGAGCTGGCTGCTCGACCGAGCGTGGACTCTGCTCAACAAAATAGCATTGCTGGCTTCAGCTAGCCATCTTTGATTACCGTGTCGATTACAGTGTGTGTGTGTGCGTGGGTAGGTGTGTACGTGTATCTGAGGAGAGACACTTCGGAGTGGTTAGACGGAGAGGGTGTATGAATCAGCCCTATGTACTGAAAACGGCGTCGAATGTGCCAGCTGAGGCCATTTTAGAAAACCAAGCCAGGGGGCGCCTGGGATGCCCAGTAACAATACACTTCACCTTCACCGAGTTCCAGGAAAGTACTTACCAAAGCCCCCTTACAGGCCGAGGGCTGTGCGTGTTCTGGAACAAACCCTTTGAACAGGTGGATACCGGATACCTCGAGCAAGTCAGCACTGCATTGTCACCTCAGAAACATGTCACCCCCGCCTAAAAATGACGGCCACAATCGAACTTGGATTGTAACCGAGTAACTGGAATAAATAGAGACTGCAGTAGAACACGTAGACACACACGACATGTTTGCGAGGAGACGCGTACGCGATGATACGTCTGACAGCGCCAGCACGGCAAGCAACAGCAGAAGCACGCGGCCAGTGCTGAGGAAGAGCGCCTAGCCAGACCTTCAAAACACACAAGGCAACAATTAGAGACAACCGTCTCACCAAGCAGGAGGATCCAGCTACCATCTACCGCTGAGACAATTTGCATATTTTCCGTCCATGAACGAGGTCACAAACCAGAATCGTTGTCGCAGGTCGGACAGAGAGGAAGAGACTCTCCCGACGAGGACCTTCTCTGAGGAGAAGGTCCTCGTCGGGGTGCCAGTGTGCCCGGGTTGCACAGTCATCTCGTTTGGCTTCATAGGTACAGATGCACAGACGACACACTGAGCAGACTCACAAAACGAATGGAAATGCCACAAGTCAGGCATCTTTATGGAAGTCAACTCCAATGGTGTCGAACTGTCAGAGAAGTGTTCATCAGTGTCCCCTGAGGAATATTAATAGTAGGATACGTTTAAGGAAAAGTAATGTGGTCAATCCAGGGAAATTGAATGTTGTCAGAAGCATTCTAATTTGCATATCAAGATACCAAAACACACATTTCTACGCTATCGGATAATGATTTCGTTTGATCTAACTTTAAGGTTCAAATATAATTTCTTTGTAATCAGCACCTGCGATTTGGTAATAATAAAAAAAATACAAACGAGTAATCAATCAAGATCACATTTAAAATGGCATTATGTACAGCCACTCATCAAAACAAGTGTCTATCTTTCTCCATGTTGCGTACTCAGGATTAATAATTCCCCCCCCCCGGACACTTCCCATACCTGCTGTCTGCGAGACCGCGAATCGTCCCGTGAGGGCTCCTCGCAGAAAACCACCTTGGCGAGCGCTCTCATCGGCGGGCCCTGCTGTTCCTCCCCGGCCCGTAAAAGCCCGTCCTGGCGTGTCCGTGCGCACACGATCGGACGCATGCCGTGGGCCTAATCTACGCAGCAGACGAGGCTCAGGCGGCTCCTCTTGATGTCATTACGCGCGACGAGGGACACAACTTTACTTCGTCGCCCCCCGCATGTGGGACGTGTTGTCATTCCGAGGTTACGAAGACCAATTGTTTCGTCGGTCGGGGAGCAAAACACTTAGTTGCATTACTCTTGACCGCTGACCTACGAATGGCGGCAACTTCTGAGATTAAGGGGGCTAAAGCTTTGGTCTTCTTATCGCGCTTAACGCACGAGGTCAGAGGTCACCCCCCGCGCGTATGATGTGTGCCGTGCGTCGCGCGGGTCCGAAAGCCTGTCAAGGGGGCCACGCCGAGGGGCACTGAGGAGAAATTGAACTCCTCCCTCACGGGCCAACGAACGTCTGACACCGACGGCTACCTGTTACGGACTTCTGTGTGATGGGGAAATGAAAGAAAAAATCAAACGGTCCCAAGTGTCTCGCCCCCCCGTATGACACGGGTCTGACCACGGATATAATCGCTTTATTCCGGTCTCAAGCCCTCGGGCCATGGCTCCCGTCATACACAGGTATAATCTCCTTTGGCTTGCTCAGCTCTTTGTTAAACAGCCTACAGAGCGGAGTCAGAGTGCTCTTCTGACAGCAGGACTGGTACTCTACACTCAAGCAGACTTCACAATGTCTACACAACAAATTCAACTGAAGCAACGGGCGTCTTGGCCGGGGGGGGGGGGAAAGGGGTGAATGCGGCTAAGTGGCAGGCAGTGTACGGCGCATGGAGACTATGCACAACCTCAGTCATGACTCGCAGGTGGGGGGGGCGGGGCCTGGAAGTACTCACATCATTGGTCGGGACGCTCTCCTCGGACTTCTCCTTCCCACCGGGCTCGGAACTACCGGGCTCCCTCATCTGGACACACACACACACACACGTTAGTATATCATTCCATGTCAAATAAAAACGTAAAAAAACACACATTTTAAAATGATTCAACAGATAACGTCGACCTTAATGGTGATGCGTTTCATTTTTGGGGTCGCTAAGGCGTTGAGACACATTTAGCGGAGATTAGATCATGAAACTATTTGCATGAGTCCTTTTTATTGTCTTTACTGGTTTTGACTTCCTGATTTACAGGCCTATTATCTGCATAATACGTCAACACGAATGCTTTTAGTGAATGTCCAAGGCTTCCAAATAAATCTTTACAGTATATTTGGAGAATGCTCTCACACACACACACACACAGCCACCGAGTGCACGGCCAGCACACACACACACGCACGTATCTTGAGCAGCGTACACAATAATAACCAAACTGTCTGAAGAGTCCACCTTCGAATCATCGGGCCCAAGTTTACTCACCATATCTTCGCTCCTAATCCTGTTGCATGTCATTTGAATCACACTAATCTAAGCATATTTAATACGTCTCGCTCGTACAGCATTAGACTGAAGTGTGCTGACAAACAACGAACACTGACATAAAATCCTGAGGCAGATTGCATGCTGGGACACACGGTATAAGCACCCATGGCCACACCAAAAAAAATAACTCTTGCTAAGCCATCAATCTAGTCTGCACAGCTTAATACACTCTCCTTGTGTTTCATAACACAGGAGGGAGAAGGGGGGGGGGGGGGGGGGGGGCAGCGCTGACATCCGCTCACTGGCCAGTGGGACATTCAGACCCAAATAAGCAGATGGAGGGAAGACAGATTTTATGGAGCCTATTGTACTGTAAATCCAGAACTTTCTGCCCTCACTCCTCCACAGACAATACTGAAGTTACGTCACGGGGGTGGGGGTGGGGGGGGGATGAATGCGCATCTATCCGACGACCCCGCCGAGGAGAGATGGCAGCTTGAGCGCGTGACGGATGACCCCGGGTGTTAATGGTCCCAGTCTCCCTCGGGACTCCTGTAATCTCTGCACTTATCCATAGCGGTGCCGGGAGACCCAGGCCCCTCTCCACATCGAGGGCGGGTCACCTGCTCCCTCAGCATGGGGCCATCGGACCCCGACGTGCGGAACTGAAATCAAGATGAACGTTTGCTGGCGGTTTTTGAAACGACTCGGGGAGGGAAAAGAGAGCCGGTGAATATAGGGGAGAAACGAGGAATGTTTGACTGTGTAGGAATAGGATTACCAGAGGATTAGTGTGTTTGTTGGGCAGATGCCAAGAGCAACGTCAAATATACACCACAAACAGCCCATGCGGACACGCAATGCAAACTCGGTCACCTACAGGGCGACTAACAGGACATGGCATCTGCAAGAATAATCAAGCGGAATCCTTCAGAGTTCCGTTTTACATTGTGTTTTTTAGTAGCTATCTCTCGTTTGGTTTTTCACAAAGGTGTTCCACAGTCACATTAAGGGTCGTGCTCTATGAATCTGGAAATGGTTCGTTTTTTTGGTCTGGATGGGTAGAATAATCTATCCTGGTGCTCATCCTACCTGTGTACTGAAAGCAAAGAGCTAGCTTCCCCCTAGTGGATAAACAGGAAACGCAAGCCTGAACTTGACTAAACCCTTTGCACCCTGACACTGTGATCGATGGAGGCATTAAGTCAACCCTGGAACAACAACAATGTGTTCAGGGAATTCATAGAAGCTTCTGATTTATTAAATAAAACCGTTCCTCATTATCGCTTTTAAAAGGGGAGACTTTAGCGCCCTCGTCCACTTAGCACACTCTATTCATTTCCTTTGGTTCGACTGTCACGGGTGGAGCATGCGAGCATACATCACGGGGCCGTCGGAGCCTCTCTCTTTCAACAGGAAGTCTGTTTTTTAAAGGGCCAATTAGCTGGGGATGTTAGTCTGCAGCCCGGCTCTCTGGATGAAGCACGGGGAAGAGTTGATGAAGGGGTGGGTGGAAAGATCTGCCCCCGGGCTCCGAAATGCAGGGGACGTCTCTGGGAACCAATGACTGCATCTCGGCACGTACTTTACCCACTGAAGCAAATGACTCGCCGCCAAACCCCCGTCCCCCCCCCAAAAAAAACCCGGCAACGTGTCAGAAGAGAAAACGACAGGGACGCGAGTGGTGGGTCGGCCGTTCCCGCGGCCCGCCGCGTGCAGGGAGGGGGCCTAGCTGCGCGACGAGTCGAGACACCCACCTTCTCCGCGGGGCCGGCGTCGGGCCGGAGCGGGCGAGCCGAGGAGGCCGTCCGCTCCCAGCGCCGCGCCGTGTGGTTGACCTCCTCCAGCCGCTGCCTGCCGCTCTTCCTGGCGTCGAGCAACGTGACTTCGTAGAACTCCTGGATATCTGGACAGACACAGAGGCACAGCACCATGACGGGTCGGCAGGGCCTCCTCGGGGGGGGGGCACTGTGGAGCTATAAGAACAAAACGGTGTTTCGTTTTCCCCAGACCACGTGAACACATCTGTTTGTTTCTCATTCGATGCCCCGTCGAATCGTCCACACCGAGGACACTTACTGGAACACGGGTGTTTAACAAGCAGAAGGAGATCATGGATGCATAGAGGGATGACAAGTACAGAATCTCCATCGCACCTGTCAAACGTGAGGGTAAGAGAGAGCCGGCAGGTCAAATTGCATTCTTTTCCCTTGACCAGACCGCACCGGGAACCTGGTGATACCAAGGTGACATCAGCCCATCAGCTGACCACAGTGACATGCGAGCGAACAGACTTTAAAGTCGACGTGCCACATTTCCGATGGACACAAGGGGGGGGGGGAGGATCTTGGACGCACACCAGGGTTGCAGGCGTAATTTGGCCGCGGACCAAAATAAAATGGGGTCAATTAGTGAAATTGAGTTCCTGGCGTCAACATTTGAAATGCTTTAGAGTGGATCATGCAGTGACAGCTTGGCCGTGCTGTTGTTTTTCAAAAACTCCCATGTCCCACTGGTGCCTCCACAACCAGTGTCTCTAACGGGACAAACACGTCCGACAAACATGGGGGTGGGGGGGGGGGGCCACAACACATGGTCCTGTGCTGTTTTACCGCAGACTTCTACAACTTGTTAAGTCCACTGGCTTGTTGCTCAGGGTAACAGATTTGCTTACACAACAGTGGATTTCTACGCTAACCCTTCAGACCCTGTCCACCTATTCCATCAGATCCAATATGACCAAAATCTTGATTAAGAAGGGAGTTTGGATCCATCTAAGCACCACTGGTTTGAACGTCCACATGCTTGTGTTTAGGTCAAACCACAGACAAGACAGCTTGGTCTGTTGCATGTGAAACCTACTCCCTAACTCCCAACGTACAGTATAACACTGACCGCATGTGTGGTCAACACAAGCAAGGAGACATTAAGAGCGGACATACTTCACATGCGAAACGTAATCAAATCGACACCTAGAGAAGTTATAGTCCGGGAGAAGTTAGTCCGAAGCGGGGAAGGGTTCTCTTCTAGCGCGGAGAAGACGAGGCCACAGCCATGGGTGGCTTTACATAAAGCGGCGTCGCATGAATGGAGGACTAGTCGCTGGCCTCACTTGAGTGGCAGATACTGTCCTTGAAATAGAACAGCTTTGGCCCTGCTGCAGGGAGACAGGAGGCTGGCATGCAGCCTGCCCATAGCCTCCTCATTGGCCCACTGGTCTAGTCAGATGCCTGAGAGATTGTCGTTCTGTTTCTTTCAATGTCCGCTCCATAATCATGAGAGAACACGTTGGTAACACAAAGAATGACTAAATGTACTTAAAATTACCAAATGCAACATGGTCTAAAGCATTGTTAGTTATCGGGATTGTTTCCGAATACAAAAGATCATAAAAGTACAATACCAGCAGCATAGAATAAGTATATTTTAGGAGTTTTACTTTTTAAACTTGTCTTCGGTTGAAATGAAGTGCGTGGGTTATCTGAGAACACAGATACAAGCATCAAGCTGTAGACGGTACTGTTCATTATACGGTGAAATCTGCCTTATTCTGCAGATTCTGTCATTCTCAATAGACAACTAAGCTCTACTGCAGGAACAAAAAGAAATACAATTATGTCACAGTCATATTTTATGCCACCTAAAGCTAACTGCGTAGATCAAAGTAACCCTCTACTGCAACACAACTAAACCAACAGAAATGCACAGCAAACAAATATAGCCTATTCGTCGAACAGTGAGAAAGCAGATCTAGGTATCTACGATAGCCTAGCCTTTACGACTCAACTCTACTCCCCCAAAAACATACTATCTGCACACACTTACTGAATTGTCCAACTCCTCAAGAGGCCCTTGGTGGCCATGTAATGCATGTTATCAATTCTCAGACATGTCGAGAGAGTGGCCACTCCACGTTAAACAAAAGGAGGCGAGCCTTGGACAAGTAATCTGCCACAGCCGTCCAGCATCTTGTTCCCTGGAGGGAGTCCATTTACATTTAAATAGAGGGTTAATAACAACAAGTTATTAGCATTCACCACAAGGCGTTGGGGGAGAAACGGGTTTCGTTGTCAAACAATAGAGGATCCCGCACACAGACGTCTTCTGAACGTGTTGAAAAAGTGATGGTGCACATCTGATAGGGGTGCATTTCAGGCGGAAGACCAGTGGCAAGGGATTTTTGCTGTGTTTTGCTGCTGAAGCTAAAATAAAAACCAGCTGATGTCCTTGAATAGTCTAACACGTGTGCAAATCTCATTAAAAAAAAACATTTGGGATGGGAAAAAAAAAAACACACAACTTTCCAGAACTCTGTGTCACAGCCACAATGTATGTCCCTCACTGCCCTGTTTGCATCAGTATTAAAAAAAACCTAAACAATGTACGCCATTGTCACAGAAAGTTGCACAAATGTGTCATTTGGAGGCAAAAGGCAAACAACAACCCCCCCCAAAAAAGAAAACGATTTCAAACACCGAAAGAAAGACCTGCATTATTAGACCCATATCATCAAGATTCAGTCAAGGTCTTGTCTACCTCATCTGCAATTACCTTCGTGAACAGGGTAATTACACCCTCTAGTTAATCGCGCTGACGCTAGAGTAATTACGCACACCGACCGCTGCACCATTTTCACACAGTTCCGAGCTAAAACAGAAGAATCGAGCTTGGGGACGGCCCCAGTGGCAACTTACACTGTAGTGAAACTCCACTGGTCTCCACGGTCAGGCTGCAGTCTAGAGCGACGCTAGCTTGTGTTGCGAAAGCACCGTCCCACTGAGTCTGCAAGCAGCAGATGCCCCCTGTAACCAAACCAGACTAATCTTCTGACAGGCCTCCTGTTCCCTCCAACACAGACAATGACCTCACACCCCGGCGCAGCTGATTTCTAATGCGACCCTGCAGGTCCGGCTAATGTGCTTAACGCTCTCACGCTGCCAGCCGTCCCCCCGCTACCCCGACCACAGACAATGTGCCACCTTTTAACACCCGCTGAGTTGGTTGGCTTGCCGGAGGGGCGCTGTGTAAGGCATGCCCTTACCCGTTCAATCTTCTTTTTCTACCTCTCCCTCTGCCTCCCTCCCTCTCTCTCTCTCTCTCTCTCTCTCTCTCTCTCTCTCTGTCTCTCTCTCCCTCCCTCTCCCTCTCTCTCTCTGTCTCTCTCTCCCTCCCTCTCTCTCTCTCTCTCTCTGTCTCTCTCTCCCTCCCTCTCCCTCTCTCTCTCTCTCTCTCTCTCTCTCTCTCTCCCTCACTCTCTCTCTCTCTCTCTCTCCCTTTCCCTCTCCCTCCCTCCCTTCCCTCCCTCTCTCTCTCTCTCTCTCTCTCTCTCTCTCTCACTCTCTCCCTCTCTCCCTCTCTCCCTCCCTCCATCTCTCCCTCTCTCCCTCCCTCTCTCCCTCTCTCTCTCTCTCTCTCTCTCTCTCTCCCTCCCTCTCTCTTAATTAAGAACCCGAATCAAATGAAGGCTTGCCTTTGGGGGAGGGTTCTTGTGAAATTCGTTTTGCATCTTGAATTAAATTAATTCACTGAACTCATTGAGTGGAGTTGAAATTGAATGTATCCTATGTTAATGTGGTTTGTGTGTTTTCAACAAAATGCTCATGTCAAAGTGGCCTTTTTAGTAGTTGTTTTGTTATTATAAAAAACGAACACAGGTCCTTTTCGGTGTTAGGTATGAAGCTTATAGTTGGAGAATGTGTGTGTGTGTGTGTGTGTGTGTGTGTGTGTGTGTGTGTGTGTGTGTGTGTGTGTGTGTGTGTGTGCTAGATCATCTGATAGTGGAACAGGTGCATCAGGAGCAGTGCCAGGGACAGAGGTTGAGCAAAGCAGGGACTCCTCCGTTTGTTAGGGCTCCACGAGCTGACAATGTTGCTCTTAGAAAACTCCGACCCGTCCATCTTTGCGAAACAATTTAGAATCGGAATGTCGCAGAAACCTAACAAAGTTACTAGGGCTGTTTCAATTCATTACAACATCCAGCAACCGTTTGTGAGCCCCTGGCTTATCTCATTTAAGGCTAAACAACAGTAAAGTCATTTCTTCAAACAAATGCCAATGATTTAAGCTAATTCATTGTAGATTTATATCTGCTGTTCATGTCAACAGATTCTTACAAAAAATAGGTATTTAAGTGGTTGAGTAGTAAGAAAATAATAGAAATGTTTGACTATAATCAAGCAGTGCTGCTTTCTCTTCACAACTGATACTCATTCACAGAAATAAAATAACGTGACATTTTCACATCATGCAAAATAAAAATAACTTCCAAAGTGGAAAACTTCAAATGTGTGGAACGTGAAAGATAAACGTAAAACCTTGATGAATGGCAAACAAGTCCAATCCATCGTTCCCCGAATGTTTCTAACACGGCGTGTATGATCGAAAATCGCTCTTTAAACTTCAAATCACTTTCTCAATGAGTTCTCACTGCCACTTTTGTCTTCATTCCCTGTCTTGCTGTCAGTCATCATCTTGCTTCCAGGTTGGTGACAACAGCTGCGAAAATGTCGCGTTACCCCCTTGTTTCCAAGGCAACCATGTGGTGGATCTGAGGAGATTTGCATCTACTTGGACACATGATGCACAAACACACTTTCCCTGCTTGTTCTCTCTCTCTCTCACGCACACACACACACACACACACAGTGTGTAGTGTGTCAGCGCATACACACACACACCAACACAATGCAGATCCGCAGCCCTCTCCGTGCTTTATGTAACGGATGGGCGGGGGGGGGGGGGGGGGTTTCTACTCGCCGAGCTCCTGCCTGTGGAAGCTCCTCCTCTCCGGGGAGAGCGATCCTTCCAGCTGCCTCCCCCTCCGGCGGGCTGGTGCTCCTGCGAGGAGGCGGAGGTGCCGGCTAATCCCTCCCCAGATCGTCATGAAGCACTCCGCCACACCTCCCTCACCTCGCTTGATTTGCTCGACCGATGGATGAAGGGGAGCAAGACCCTATCGTGTTGTCGAATGTCTTTTTGAAAACGACAGTTTCTGGGAAATTGGGAGTGTCATAAGGAGGTGGCCAGATGTTTGGCCTTTCCGGAATTCTCTGCTTTACCATGGCTGGGATGGATGGTATCACCTCACTCGACGTCTCACCCACGCCCGGTTCTGCAGAGGCAGGTGTCACAGATGAAGTTGAGCGACAGAATAAGAGCATAAAACCGGCAACTTTCTGAAGAGAGACACTACTTTCCAATCCCTGTTGCTCCTCTAAAAGACAGGAGGCTCCCTGAGCAGGTCAGCCGTCCGCCTCAGGTAAAGCAGGTCTCAACGGCCCTCGAAAACACAGCGAGCAAATCTTAACTCTTCCGTCCCGACGTCTGTCTTTGATAATGATTAGACAGTACTATCACACGTCTGACGATAATGCTCACTTCATCTATCCGGGCGTCGAGATAAAGTGTCTGGTCGAGCACGGCATTCTGGGAGAACTCACCCCCAGGTCTCAGAAGCCTCTGGGCACCTCCTAGTGACACACAGACGCATGCCTCTTGCTGTCTCCATGGAAACAAGCGCAGAACACTCTCTCTCCCTCTCTCTCTCTCTCTCCCTCTCTCTCTCTCTCTCTCTCTCTCTCTCTCTCTCTGACATAAGTTCCTCCGCAGCCAGAGCTGCTGCAGTCCTCTCCCCCTCCTCTCTCCCAGGAAAAGAAGACGAGCGCCGGACTAGAGTTGTGGAAACCCGCATTAGAGCCTTTAACAAAGAAACCGTTTTCAAACCTTTCTTCAGGCAATCCTTGTAACACTCTTACTCGTGTCCTAGCTCTGGGTTTGGTCCTGTCTCTCAGTAATGAAGGAACAGGCCTCGGCTCTGGTAACCCGTGACGCGGTCGTTCACGTTTAGCGAATTGCATGACCTCTTAAGGTCAAGCATGCTACTAACTTCTGAGGGTAGTGCTGAATTTTTGATTTGGGTTTACCGAACTGATACATACTAAAACTAAAACATTTTGAGGCAGAGATGAGCCAGTGTTCGAGATCAATTCAACTATTTATAGGCTTTTGGGTATTGTGTTCTGTATGAACTATGACAGTACGTAATTTTAGATGTACTATGCTTAAGTGTACAATGTTTGCAAATGTACTCTGAATTTTTTCTACTATGCTTGTGAGTGTGTTTGGGCATCAAATCAACAGATGAACGAGGAGTCCTCTTTCAAATCCATGCCTTCTAGCGCCCTCTATAGGGGCTTGCATAGCATGATCCTCTCAATATTACTGCCAGTTACAGCATTATATTATTGCTGACAGGTCCTGGCAATTACATTTTGCTGACACTTGTTTAGCGTGTTTGTTTTCTTATGTTATGTTTCAGGCCATCATTGTAAATAAGAATTTGTTCTTAATGATCTTGCCTGGGTAAATAAAGGTTAAATAAAAAATAAAAAATTAATGTTATGTATGTTTTCCAGTGTAAGAATTCAACTCCACATTTCAGCATCACCACATGCTGTTTCATGAACCTGAGCAATACAGTACACATAGAAAGAATGGAGGAGCAATGATGACCATACAAAATTATACCAAGCGTGTTTAACCATGCCCCGGACTCTCCTGCTTAGGGGCGGCACACACTGGGCTCTGAGTCTGAGCAAACAGCACTTCGGTTCAGGTCAACATGGAAATCCACAGGCAGCAGCTGAACCTTGAGCTGAACATCCATCGTTTAATCTCCACATCTGTCTTCTACTCTGCAACAGCCACAAGTGACCTCCGCAGCCTGTCCCCTTCCTAACGCCATGGCCACGCCGTCCTCGGTGAGGTGACGCAAGCTGTCGATTGGACAAACGGCTGTTTCCGAGTGTCTCTGAGACCTCTGGGGCTTGTGATTGGATGGTCGCACCCGTCGAGTGTCACTGCCTTCCTATTTCGGGTTTCCCGTACGTACAGCGTGTACACGAGTACGTACGTTTGTGTCCTTTTCAGTGTAAGACTGGAACCACAAACAGCAGACGTATCAAGAGCGTGTCGGGAAAAGTGAACGTTGTTTCTGCTGCGTGGCCGTAGCGTGATACCCTAGTTAACTCAGCTAAAGCAGAATCGTGTCCAGAGGGAATCTTGTAACCGGAGGCTACAATTCAAAACAAAGGAACCCATCCAATTAAAGCCTCGCTTTTTCCCTTCCAGTGAACAGCCAGACGCCATCCACGAAAAGCAAAAAGAGCATTCGGAGTGCTGCTTTTCCAGACCACCTGAGAAGCACAATAAATGAGAAACGACTGTTTTCTCACACCAACGTGGTTTTCAAGGTTAGAACTAGAGGAATATTTAACATCAGTCAGGTGGCTGAGCGGTGAGGGAATCGGGCTAGTAATCCGAAGGTTGCCAGTTCGATTCCCGGTCATGCAAACTGACGTTGTGTCCTTGGGCAAGGCACTTCACCCTACTTGCCTCGTGGGAATGTCCCTGTACTTACTGTAAGTCGCTCTGGATAAGAGCGTCTGCTAAATGACTAAATGTAATGTAAAATGTAACATCCAGGATGATGCAAGAGGGAGAACCTCTTTTACCTGAGTGTTACCTGGCGGTCCTCATTTAGTTATGTCCGAAGATCCAAAGTTGTGTTTTTTTTAAACAGTCCATAAGTCCATTTGGAGCCAGGAACAAGAACCATTCAAGTCCAGGTGAGTCCAATAAAACCATTTACGATTGTTTAAAAGTTGAACCTAGAACTGCAGATCCATAGTGTTGTGCATCTTATGGGTGTCATCGTGCAAGGCAGAGGGAGAGGAGTGCTGTTTTGGGACAGGGTTGGGATGGAACACACCCGATTCAAATCAATGGGTCGTTATCAACCTCGGCCAAAGGCCTGAGAACGATTATTCATTTGAACCAGATGTGTTGGAGCAGGGAAACATCGAAAACATACAGGATAGTGGGCCCTGAGGACCAGGGTTGAAGACCACTGATTCAGAAGAGAAGTGCTCCCACTAATGGACAGTTGGAGTAATACAGCAAAACACTGTTGATAATCTTGTTCTCCACAAGATGGCAGTCTCCTTGAAGTCACAAAGCTATTTTAAAGTGTAATAAATGAGGATGACTCCATTTGACTTGTTTTATAAGATCATGCCTGGTTTTAGAGCCTGATTTTAGCATTGAATATATTATAAAACTGGTTCCATTTGCACTGCACATTGTTGTGATGCATCACAACACAACATATGACCAAAGGGGTCAAGTAACTAACTTAGGCTAACCGTATATCATGTGTCAACCATGTATCATGTATTCCACAAAGTATCCACGAGCCATGAGACTGGTAAAGTTTGCCAGTGACACTGGTATCTTTGATCGAGTATTCAGACGCTCTTCATTACGATGAAGCAGAGCCAAATGCAATTCCTCAACCTGACATAGAACTATGCCCAGTGATTCGTTAGGAATACACAAACATCACTCAACAGTTCTATTCCCAGCACGCTGATAAGTGTCGTACCTGGCTCGCACAGCCCAATCCATAATATCACTACGGAATTTATGAACCTCTGTGTTGCCTTTGGCGTGTCAAAACAGACTCTCCCCTCGAAAAAGAGATGATTCCTCCCAGATGCAGGGGGGAGGAATCTGATGAGAAAGCAGGGGGACTCCTTCTCTATTAAGCCATGCTCCTCTGACACTGACAGATAGAGCCCATTAAAGAGCTCTCCTAAGCAGATTGGCAGACGGAGGTCCGCCCGGAGACGAGGCCCTTTGTGCGTCCAGCTGATTCAGATGAACAGATGTGATTAGACCCCGAGTTAGGAAATGCATTTGCCGGGAGCGGAGCGAATGAGGTCTCTGGACACGGTGGAGCCGTCGGCTACGTGATCTACGTTTGATGACTGTGTCGGGATGACCCTTTTTATTCATTGCTAAATTGTAGCGAGAGTGAGACGACTCCAAATCGGATTCAAATCTTTTTGGGTTCCAAAGTAAGACACAGAGTGGCCCTACTACTGAGTATCACGGCTGCCCCTGGGGGCCAAGATACTGTAGTCTCCCTGCACCTGGACGGGGGGCAGGTTGAGTGGGTTAAGCCAGGCAGAGACCCACACTGCTGGGATAGGGGGTTTAGCTTTGAGCCCACGCCCCTGGAGAGATTAGACAGCACCTAATGCCACATAAGATGATTACATCTATTTCAGGAGGTATTAGTTCCATAGCAGAGTTGAAACACGGTGTGATTGACAATCATGGAACATAATACTGGCTTGGTACAATAACTGGTGCAGAGTGTATTGTTCATTCAGAGCTAGCATATTATTTTAGGGAACATTGGAGTGTTTTACATTGTGTTATGCAAAAGATGTAACAGTATGCATAGACACATGCAGGCACATGTGCAAGGTGTGCACACACACACAAGCACATGTACACACACATGAAAATGAAACAAATATCCCGACAAACAATGAAAGGAAATGAAGCACCATGGATATCGGTAAATAAATGACTCAGAAGGATTGTGTTTCTGGTTTGTGATTGGCTCATCTCACCTGGCTGGATAAGATCTCATGGCTGTAGACCACAGATATTGTGAAATATGTGTATGTACGGAAGATATTAGCTACAATACAGTACATCTTTGGTGTGGGAAACATAAAACAGGTTTACACATTTAACAAACATATTTATTATATTATCTCTACTTTCTACACCCAATAAAGTCTATAAATCACAGATAACTCATTGCTGAATGTAATATTGCTAAATAACTAATGCATAGCATGATATGTGTAGAATAGGGTCATACCGTATTCAAATAGCGTGAGGCTTCAACAGTTAATTTGTCATTTTTAAAAGTCTCTTACACCTGGCCATGCCAAATCATTTTCAAGCATTAATATACAATTTGCAACAGTATGTTGCTGTAGTGCTCAGTCCCATTGGAATTGTGTTTCCATTTTTACAATTTGACATCCATTATTATCATAATTGACATTAGGCTAATCGTCGGAAAGATTTCGCTGCAAAACAAGTCAGTCAATCAAATAGGCTTCGGCGCCGTTTCATAATAAACATTGTGCAGTCAGTGTGCATTGACTCTCCAGCTGCAAACTTTGCCAGCCAAAGCCAAGGAAACAAGAAGTCAAAGGAGCGAGGGGTCAAGCTCTATTATCGCAGCATGAACTTTGAATCAAAAATCTATCTTTTTCCCAGTTCTGTTGCCATGTCTAATTGTGGTCAAACAATTCAAACTAATTACTGATGGCTGATCATGAGAGGGCTGTAGGAGTGTTGCATTGTGGGAAGAGGCCTCTCAATGAAGCTTGAAATTGCTCCGACAACCACCACAGCAATTATCTTCTTATTGAGGGAGAAGTCGAAATCTGTCTATTCTCCTTGTGTGTGTGACACTGCCTGCGAGCTCGAGATTTGGCATGAGTGGAACGTTGTTAAGAAATCCACATCTCAACCCTTTCCCTCTCTAGTCTCCACTATGGTCAAAAAAAGCGAGTGACCAATGAATACCTACATACGATAAAATATCTCATTTTTATGTTTTACCTGGTCTGATATCTGGAATGGACAAACTCACTTGCTAACCCATGTCAGATCCTCCATTCCTGACTAAGACCTCGGTTATGTAAAACAACCTTAGGCTAAATCATTTCCTGATTCACAATCAATTAGGTTTCTCATTACAAAAGTGCATATTTCGTGTATTTTACTACAGTTACGTTGAAACTATGTCATACCTTCAATACTCAATATTAAATTGAACAGAAATGTTACGTTATTGGTGTGATTAAAATAAATGTCTTCAATAAACCACTTTGAAAATGCAAAAAGCCTGAATAAATCACTATGATAATTTTGGAGTAAATACAACAGTATTCACCAAGGAAGACTACATATGGCCTGTTTAAATACTAGAGTCAGAGAGAAATGTCTTTTGCAAATTCAGCAGAGCTAAAAATAACGTAATAAAAAAAAGTTGCTAAACCTGCAGACAGTGCCCAGTGCTCCAACAAAGCAAAACGCAAATAGAGCATATGTGATAATAGACAGCTGCATTCTGTGATTAGGTAAATGTGATTTGGCCAAGTACATTTCGGATTACACTTAATGGACATTATAATACTGGGTTTTTAGTTTTTTTATGGCATCTTTTAACATTGTTGGATTGCTAAACAAACGTCACATATTTGTGACCTCAGACTTACCAAGCAGTGCTTGGAACAGACTGCTATTGAAGATTCCCATCACTCTCTGAATGGCAGTTTTGAGCTGTTGTTCCTCGGGCTTGATCAGTTTAGAACAGTAGTCTTCCAGAAGGCCTAGAGCCCTCTCTGTGTCTGCATAAGCACACAAGAGGAAATGTTTTAGTATTTAATTCAACAATAGTCTAGTCATCACTAAGTAAACCAATCAACCACCTCTTAAAACGCAGCAGGGAGAAATGGTATAGCCTAATACTACGTGATATGCAACATGAAACAACTGCTCAGTTCATGCAGGGAGGGTAGTAGGCTATCATCCATGCTGTATGTATACTATCACTTTTATTTTGGCCAAGCTGATAGTTTCCTAACATGTGAATGGGTTTGTATATGGTACTTAAAGACTGTTTGGGGTAATTTATGTGGCCATATCAATAGCAGTATTTGATCCTGTCCGTGTTTTGCCTCGTTATTCGTTGGTTAATGTTGTCTATTTCGTTATTGTGCAACCCATTACGAGACAGTATGACATTGTTTTTCAGACATTTAAATTATGCTCTCACCTTTTTTTCTTACAGGCATGTAAGGCATGTTTGTATCCTGCGGTGATTCAATTGTGCTCCGGTAACATAGGCTAGTGTTTACTGTCCTCAAAACCTTAAAAACTTCCCACCAATGGAAAACGTGTGCTGAAATAAAAGCAGCGAGGCTCCATCCTACAGTTCTGCACCTCCAACCCGGTTCAGTTCATAAGAAATTTCTATAGGCAGCAATGGACGACGATAAATTATATACAAGTATGTCGGGCAGTTCAAGCCCAGGTCCTCTTCAGCACGATTCATTCGACCGCATAATGTTGGTGAATCAATGCTCAGTCTGGAAAGCGTTTTCAAATAGAAGGAAAAATCTATAAAAACTGAAGAGAAACCTAGTGTAAAATTGACTGGTTGGTAGCCTTTTGTGGTTGAAAAAACAGGAGAAGAACAACGAGTTCTTTAGGTGTGACAGGTGCAACCGGCACGGTCCAGTCTCTGTCCATTTAGTTATGGGAGTTTTAAAAAAGTCATGAAAATGTCCTTCATGGCCCATCGCTCTTCATGGGAACTTTTCTGGATAATTAAGCGCACAGTCATTCTGTCTGCGTTTTCATAGGCTATTGCATCAGAGCTCTCTGTGGTGATTCACAATTAGGATAAATAAAACTAATTGGACCATAACAATGATTAGTGTGGGATATACCAAGCTAGCCTATGTGCTATGCTACTAGGCAATATAGAGTTCAATGTAGCTGTCCAAACGGCGACTAAGGCTAGTAAGTTTATTGAGCAAATAACTCATAACATCGCTGTTATTAACAAGCTTTACACTCAAATGACCACGAAAGACAGTCATAAAGATAAGCGCATTGATGAGTAAGCAGTAGGCTGTGTGTAATTTCTTTCTCTGATGCAAGACTTCTTATTGGGTAGGCGTTAGCCGATGCTGTAGCCTACCTAGTAAGAATCGAGCTGATAATTAGCTAATTCTTTAAAATGACAAAGGCGAGTTAACTACACGCGGCGAGTGTGTAACCAACGTCTTAATACCTGAGTATCCTAGAATGGGCAGTGCAATGAGCAATGGTTGCTCACATAGATGAGTCGATAGACAGCTCTTTTGAGCGCAGAGGATGTGCTGCGCCTAGGATTGGTATATACCTGGCAGCTTATCTTCAAAAACTCTGCAAGCATCCCCCTTATCTATGACACGTTTATGGCATGTTTCCCTAATAACTGACGAACCCTACACTTAAGAAAATAAAAATGATAATTGCCTTGAAACAGGTCCATCATCACATCAACACGTTTACAGTCCCCAACTCAGCCATGAAAAAGTGACAGCAGCAGCATCATCACCAACACTACCAGTTTTGCCTTAGCAACGGCAAGCTCGGTTACTAGCTACCCGCCTTGATTGAAGGAACACAAGCTCCAATGGCATTGGACGTTTTTCGTCCGAAGCGGATGGTAGAGGCCAATAGGAATAGTGGAAATTTCAAGAGGTGAGAGGTGAAATCTCGCACACGTGGTTTGACATGGCTGCGCCCTGTTGTCAAAATAAGAATTGTATCATAGACAAAATCAAACACGTACATCACATATTTAAATTTTTAAAAGCCAAGGTAAGAAAGTACAGATCCAGACGAACCACAGTATTTTAATCCTTTATGCGTCAAGTCTAATATGGCGTAGGTATTTAGTAGGGTAACCAGCAAGTTAATAATGCAAGTTTCCAACAAAAAATGTTCTTTCTCCACACAGGACCAACTGTCTGAAGATGTCTGAGAACGACAGCAACATTATGAAGGGGTCGGGACGTACATTACCAAGAGCTGTAATAATTGCTTTGATGGCCGAAAGGTTTGAACGGCTGCCCGAAAATGACAGGTATAAAATCATGGTTGGTTCAATTGCAGCTTACACACATTGAATAGCCTACATTGGCCTATCTTTTGATATTCAGCTTGGTTGCGTTTGTTTTTTACTTAACAGAAATATGTTCACGTATGGACCTATGTACATCGGTGGCAATGGTGCACTTGCAGGACTCGTAGCCAACAGCTTGTACCGCAGGGCACTGAATGTCACGCAAGGACGTTTCACGTCAAGTCTACCTATGGCCGTCTTGCCTTTTTTGACAACAGTTGCCTTGTACAATGCAACTGTATCCAAACCACTTTTGACAGGTCGGTTCATTTTGTTTTGTTTATGTAGCGTTTCAGTTTTCCAATATCCACGTAATTGTGTAGCATTATTTGTGACCACAACTTGGTCAGTTCACACCAGAGTTAATATTTAATCAACTCCATACACAGCAGGAATGTATGTAGTGTCTTCATATTTATTCATGAGGTAAAACATAACTATGTACATTGCACCTTTTTTTTAGGTGACCTTAACTGCCCAACCTGTGTCCTGATCAGAGGTGCACTAGTCGGTGCTGTTGGAGCAGGCTTATATCCTGTTCTTCTTGCACTTCCTGTCAACGCAGGACTTGCAACCCGGTATGTGAAGTGTTATCTTACATGCAGTCATCACATTCAGGTATTTACTGTGCTTCATCTAATACGAGTGCATGTTTTGACAGATACGAAACGGTCCCAATGCCAGAGAAAGGAAACGTCCTGCGTTTTTGGATGACCCTTAGTCAACCCATTTTGAGGAAAATGGCAGGGGTGTTTGTGTTGCAGGCCCTATTCGGAACTTACCTGTCTTCCAAACATTTTGATATCTATTTGAAATTGCTTCGGATCTCCCTTTCCAAAGATGAAGAACTTGGGAATTAAGTGGTTTAGAATAGATGCAATTTTTTCCAATTCATTTTATAAATGTCATTAGAAAAACACTTACAAATCTGTCTCGTGACAAAGTACCTGCTGTCTTCCTGGTGCGATGACCAGTCATGTAAATTAAGTAAAATCTGCTTTATATTCAACCACCAGACTTCTATTTGACCTATCCATCACATGCGCAAGTTCATGTTTTTGGTGTACCATGTTTTAACTTTCCTACGTTTGACCTTCTAAAGTTAACTCAAGAAGATTAAAGACAGGAAACAGTGGTTCATAATTGCCAAGATATGTATACAGACATGGGTGTTGCTGCACTGACAAGGGATGCATTTCTTGCACTTTATATCTAAGAGTGAAATAAATTAGTGTGCTTTGAGAAAACTGATTATTTGGCCTGGTTCTAATGACCAGATGAAGACTAAACCATTTACCATTGCTTTGTGGTAGCAAGAATTATTGACCACTTGAAGAACATTTGGAGTGCATGCCAAAACTCCACAGACCCTTTGTGCATAATGACATCCAGAACACAATGACTAACAATGCTATATTCTATACATCAACTAGATTAGGTCATTAAAAGCACCATAATAGGCTGCAGAAACAACTCGAACAAAAGAGTTTCAATCCCTTATTCCTTAACTGTTTTACACAGTTCACTAAGAATACCCACCACAAAGATGACTAAGAATCTAATTGCAGACCCATTCCAATGGCCTTAGTATTTGGTCATGGTTACTTGTAGAACACAATAAATAACTAAATTACATTCGATTGCAAGCCACACACTTCTGACAGTGCAAACAATCGGAATGTTCTTAAAATTTGGCTTCATCAATGTTTCGCGGTAGATGGGGTTGTAAGCCTCTTTTCTCATTAAACATGTTCAACCACGTAAAAATTATTAACCAGGACCATTCCTGATTGTACCTCTCCTTCTAAAGACCCAGGAGTTTAGAGGGCTACCCATCCTCAGCATTACAGGAACAGCACATTTAAATACAAATGATGCCTTGTTACATAGCATTCAAGCTCAAAGTGAAATGAAGAGAATATAAAATACTATTCAATTCCTGGTGTACCCAGGTCTTAACTATACACTGGGTTAACCACGTATGTTCAGGTTTAACCAATAGATAATTTCTTTCTCACTAACGATTTAATATGTCATTTGAAAAAGAATGTTCGTTTTGTTTGGCCACATGACCTTATATGGAGTTTCACATTGTCATCGGTCTGGGTCATTATGCACATAGGGTATGCGTTGAGCTGTCCACTCCATTGAAGTTGGGGTTTGCCTTTTATACTACCAATTTGACCCTTTTGTTGAGGAAAAGTAAGGACATGTCTGCAGAAAAAGCTTGCTGTTTGAAAAGAGAAAAGAGAGATGCATTAATAACAGCGTTGAGTCAAATGCATAACACACAACTTGAGCTGAAGCTGACAAATAAATCAAAATAGGATTTATTGGGAAACATTTGATCAAAGTAATATCCTTAAACATAATGTTCGGCTGTCGTTAACA
This sequence comes from Osmerus eperlanus, assembly GCF_963692335.1. Classification (NCBI taxonomy): domain Eukaryota; kingdom Metazoa; phylum Chordata; class Actinopteri; order Osmeriformes; family Osmeridae; genus Osmerus; species Osmerus eperlanus. Next base: position 4,246,208 of record NC_085044.1, on the reverse strand, counting down.
AACTTTAGACATTGTAGCCGGTGGCACAACATATTTCTATACACACGGGCCAAGCATTCCTCAACACAGCTAACTCCCTCGCGCTGAAAATTGGCCAGGACATTTCTTTCTTACGGTCACAGCCTCAAAAGAGATACTCTTTAAATGCTTTACAATTAACTGGACAAAATATAAACAGTGACGCATCGTCAGATCAGTGGGAATCAGTGGAGTCCTTTTCATCCACAAGCCATTATCATTATCTACCCTTTTTAAGCAAAAGATGACATGGAACACCAGGAAATGTAGTCACTTACACAACGTGTTACCGTACACTACCTTTAAAAAAATACCAGGCCAAGTTGGCAGCAGCAGGTCCGGCCTCTTCCACCTTCCCCAACAGCCGAATCCACTTTAGCATAAAAAAGAATAGTGGCGCTAAATGCAAGTATTCTTCAACAGAATAGTGACATTTCACAAAGAGACTTCATTTGTTCCCCCGTCAAATCATACTAGGATTATCATCAAGGCTATAATTTGGGGTGTTTTTTCCTTTTCTGGATTGATAGCCAAAACTGAATGTACGTTTTATGAAGTAATTCTCTCTCTTTGTGAAACTTCACCTTTCAGTATATTTTACTTTAACAAAATAATGTTTTTATCATGCTCCCAGATGTATGCATTAGGGAGAAGTATGACTTGAGAATATCATATTTACAATTTAACTGCTATGAGCATAGAGCAAGTACATTTGTTTTTTTGTTTTTTACTGAACTTTAAGTATTCAAAGAACTCAAAATAAAGACATAGCAGTCACTAAAATATAACAACATACAATTTTACAATCTTGGAGCAACTGATAGCCTATATTTAAAGAAAAATTAACAGGACAGAAATTAAAAAATAAAAACAAAAAAAAATGGGCATCTTCATCTGATCCTTACCATGGAGCCAAGCAGACATGGGTGTTCTGGAACCTTCTCATCCCGCATAGTAGAGCAACCACCACCTAGAAAAAACTGGCGACAGGGTTTAGCAGTAACACGTCCTAAAAGCAGTGCTTTCAAGAGATTTTTTGGTTACACATACACCTAAGTAACACCCTCAATTACATTGCTGCAGTGTTCAGCAATTTCCCTTCAAGTTCATTACTCTGCAGTTTATCAAGTTCAGTCTCAAAGATCTGAAAACGATTAAGTACTTGACCCTACATTTTGAGTGATGCACTTGCACTCTCTGCACACTTAGTGCAGAACTCCACTGAGACATGGTCCTTGTCCACGTGCAGGCAAACGCCCCCGGAAGTTTCTTTCTCTTCCACCTTCACGCGTTTCCTGGGCAACGCATAGTCGTGGTCATTGTCTTTCGATCCCTGGAAAAGCGAGGAAGATAATTTCATGCCATTCACACCGCTGAGCCGGGACAACAGCTGGGCCAACATGCTCTCATTCGCCAACACGGCTCTCAAGTACCTGGTCTCATCCTCCAATTCTTCCACCCTCTTATTCAACTGTCCGTTCTCTTGTTTGAGCGTGCGGTTTTCCGTCGACAGATTGCCGACGGTCTTCTCCAGTCCAGTGACGTACTCTTTCTTTTTGAGGCGATTTATTCGGGCAGCGATGGCGTTCTTGCTCGTCATGGACGTCGGATCTTCTCTGTGCTTCCTTTTCTGCGATCCTCGTCCTCGCTCCGGCGAAGGGCTCATCGATCCTCCGATCCCAGAATCTCCGTTTACCGAGTCGCCCACACCGAGTTCGGCCAGGCCAATGTCGAAGAGAGGGGACACGGAATCCCCTTCAAAAGTCCAACTTAACTCATCAATTCCGAACAGGTCATCCAACTCCAATTCTGAAGTGTCCACGTGATCTGTTGGCAAGTCATCCAGAGGGCTCGTCTTCACATCTTCAGTCATGTCACTCACATTCAGGACTTCGACTTCAAGAGAGGAGCGTGGAGAACGCACATCCATGTTATTGCGGCCCCTTCTCCTGGTGATCATTTCAGCTCTTAACAATTGTCTCTGATGTTGAATCTGTGAACAGAAATGTTGAAAATAGCTGCTAAGTAGGTATAAAATTGTAGAATCAACTCTGTAAAAGTAATTGCTAAATATTGACAAGATACATTTACATTTAGTTATTTAGCAGACGCTCTTATCCAGAGCGACTTACAGTAAGTACAGGGACATTCTCCCCGAAGCAAGTAGGGTGAATTGCCTTGTCCAAGGACACAACTTCATTTTTCACGGCCGGGAACCGAATCGGCAATCTTCTGATTACTAGCTAGATTCCCTAACCGCTCAGCCACCTGACTCCCTATAGATACAATAAATATAGGTCGCGACTCGCCAAAGCACTGGCACGCCACACAAGATCGCCCATGTCATGGCTCAAGAAAAGAGCGAAGCATTTTAGGTAGCTCTAGCTGTCTAGATACTTATCTAGCTAGCATAGCTTTCTCGTAACTTGTTGGCGGTAAACCAATCCACGAGATAGCCCTAGCTAACTAGCTCTGCACTATCTGCTAGCTGTCAAAGCCATACCATGGTAGACCACACAGTTTGTTTATCAGCTGGTGTGTTTCAACATTAAGCTGTCCAGAAAACCACTGGTATTTATGAGATTCTACATTCGATTTTACACGAGTAGACGATCAAGAAAGACTAAACTTGCAAACGTATCAAGTTAGCCAGCAAGGGAACCATAGAACAGGAATGACGCAGCGCTTTCTACCCCGCTGTGGAAGGGGTCCGACTTACCGTTGAATTCGTCGTTGTTTTACTGAAGACAAATAATATAATTAACAAAATAATATTTTGGTAGCTGTTGTCATTAACGTGCTTTAAGTATCCGTATAATCAAGACGATAATTCTTCAGAAGCCAGTACAGCGTCCACACAACGTGAACAACAAGAAAAACGCAAATAGTACGTTTTCAAAATGGCGACAAAGCCTTGCGCAACTGGCGTTTACGGAACTAGTTCCGATTGCGTTCTATCAGGATTTTCTAAATAAAGGTCAGTAAACGTTTTGTCTGTTAGGCTGTGAAAACTAGGCATGCATTGAACTTTCTCCTCATTTAACTATAATGTCCATAAACAAATATTATTTCGGACTTGTTTACAAATATACTTGCCTCCAGAAATGGTGACTATATTGTATGTGATCTCCAGACCTTTAATACACCCTTTCCACCAGTGAACCGGGAGCTAGTTTGGAGCTGGTGCTAGAGCCAGTTCGGAGCTGGTTCAAGAACGGAGCCTTCTAAGAACCGGTTTGCTTTTCCAAGTGAAGAAGATAAAACTAATAGCCTAACTATTAGCCATATTAATATCCTGGTTGGTGAAATGAAATATAATGGGTTAATATGTGTTTGGCGCTGATTTATATAAAGTTGGCAGTTGTTTTACTACTCGAGAAGGGTCGAAGTAGGATATATTTAATTTTATTAGTATGGTTTTATACTGATCACCGTTTACAACCTCTGGCACATATCACGCCATGCTCTTATTTTGAAAATAAATTGTGCTGTTGACACACAAAAACGGAAATGCACCACAGAAAAAGTGGTACTTCAGCGGTTGTCCTCCGCAAGTGCGTGATGATTATTAGTTCCGAGCACTTCCGACTGAGGTGTTGCTTCAGACTTCTAAAACGTTCTTGCCACAATAGCAGGGCGTATTTAATCGAACTGCAACTGTTAAAAGCAACCCGTATAAAATTATGTAATTGTGTTGTAAAAAATAATATTCTTCGCAACGATGATATCTGTAGGGTGTATGATGAAACGTAGCCTATTTTAAGAGGTTGTCAAGGAGTAGCCTGCACAGCCGTAGGTGTCGCTGTTCAGCGTTGTGATGGTGCCGGTGCATATAGGCCCTATTGCAATTATTAGTGCATCTTCATCCGACTAATGCACAGAAAGACCCTGATACTGTTCCAAAGGGTGTGGACATGCTGTTGAAATATTGTTAAGCAAAAATATAAATGAGAATGTTGCCATAAAATAAATAATTAGCCTAATGAACATAGGCCATATATAAAGTCTGCAGCGTGTAAATTAGACTCGCATTGTGGACACATCTCAAGCGTGGGTTTGGAAGTCCAATGTGTAGCCAGCCTATAATATTTACCTTTTTTTTGATAGGCTATCTGCTGACGGTAGCAATAAGGAAATACAAACAAGACATGTCTGTTTTTTTGATACAACTAAATCTTAGTATTCTTGATAAACGAGTTCATCCCGTATGCTCCGCCTAGTTCTAGAGCTCACCTCGGCACTCCTTGCGATCCCAACTTCACTTGTTTTACACAACCCCCACCCCCCACCTCTTCAGAATTCATTCTGTTCAGCAGTTGTTGAAATAATCTTCCAGTCGGATGTATCGGACATGGTTTCAACTCTTAGCTCTTCTTGGTGGCCTTTGGCTCTCAGGTGAGTTCAACAACTTTTCATAAATATGCGTACTTTCCAATCCAGTGCAGTTCTACACCTGCTGTATGGTATTTTTTCAGTGGTTATGGTCGGGAAGCTGTGTTTACAACTTAAGAGTGGCTGCCAGCAGGTGAACCGAATTTCGTTGGCATGAATCCCTTCCGACCGCTGTACGGTTGTCTCATCATTGCTTGCTGAGCTGAGTTGAATATCCATAATGTTTGGCTACTTCATGTGTAGACTATTGGTTTACTTATTAGTCAACAATGCAACAATTGTCTTATTCCCGTACCTCTGCGATGTTACAACCCGGTATTAAACAGAGTGCTTGAACAGAAATACTTATTTAGAGTGCATGTTTTTATCCATAACGATGAGCAGACAGAACAGTTTGGCAGAGACAGTTGGGTAATTATACCTTATTGGCTCTCCCCGTGCCCTTTAGCCAGAACCAGGAACTGGATATCAAGTTGATTTGGACAGCGGTGTTAAACCAGGTCAAGATGGATGCATGCAGGTGTGATGACCAGTCATGAGACATGCTTGTCCTCCACTTGCATGACAAAGACCAGACTATTTTGTGCCACACAGGTGAAGCCTTTAGCTTCATGTCTTGAAGGGATTCCTAATCTACATGTTGCAGGGATTGGCCAGTTGGACCTCTGTACTGAGGTCCTTCAATAATTAACAGATGCATGTATTATTAACAAGGGAGACCATACACACATCATGTACACACCACATAGAAGTGTGAAAAAACGTATCGTATGGTAGCTCATTGGAATGTGTGCCTTGGGAGTGATTTATTAGGCATTTTGGAATAATTACTTGCTTTTTAACATTTCCGCTGTACAACCAGACTGTTCCGAAGTATTTTTTCGCCCTGATATTCACACCCAAATAAAGGTACTGCTTCAGGCTACATTCCAGAAAGGTCAGTAATGATGTGTAATTAAAGTATATACGGTAGGCATGGTACTACAGCCTTCTGGTTTGCCGCACCAGTGACATGAGAAGTAGACAGTGTGACTGTTGGTTGTCAAGGCCAATGTTGTGTGCTGACTGCAGTTTTCTGTTTAGTCTGAGGTCATATAAACAGCCAGCGGAACTGATACAGTTGTTTTCACTAAAGAAAACAACGTAGCAACATTTCCACTGCCATGTTGTCTAACCATACTAACAGTGACATGTGAAATAGCGAAATAAATATTTGAGGCGTACGAATACTTCCTGAAGCCAGCGTAAGTTGCACCATTTGAGTTTTGTCAAGTCTTGTCAAATATGAAACTAAGCCTTTTGTGAAAGAGAGAGAGAGGGAGAGAGGGAGAGAGGGAGAGAGAGAGAGAGAGAGAGGGAGAGAGAGAGAGGGAGAGAGGGAGAGAGAGGGGGGGAGGGAGAGGGAGGTTGACAGTGTGTGTCTGTGATCCTGAGAAGTGCATTCGGTGGGAAAATCAATTCCTGTGGATTCTAACTGCGCCCCCTCCCACGTGTATCCAGGTGTGCTACGAGTAGGAGGGATGGAGGTCAGCACCCCAGAGGAGATGGAAGGAGTCAATGGGACAGACGTGACACTGAAGTGCACTTTCAAGACCCCGCATCCCGTGTCCTCCTCCACTGTGATCGTTTCCTGGAACTTCCGGCCCCTGGACAAGGGTGCTGAGGAGTCTGTACGTGAACACGCTGGAAACTGAACTCTTCTTAAGAAGACCCACATTAGATCACATAACCCATTCTGAAGTGTTTCCCCACCTTGTACTTTGACATTTGAGGAAAAACCCTTTGTGTGTTCCAGGTGTTTTTCTACCAGCAAGAACCATATCCGCCCACCGAGGGGCGTTTTAAGGGCCACGCCGTGTGGTCGGGGGACATCATGCGAAAAGACGCGTCGATCACCCTGCTCGACGCTCTCCCGACCTTCAACGGAACCTACACCTGCCAGGTGCGCAACCTGCCGGACGTCCACGGCATCAATGGAGAATTGGTCCTCCGAGTCGTCAACAAAGGTCAGTCAGGCAAACGCACGCCGACACGCACAGGCACGATGACCGAGGTTGACAGCATTGGTTATCTGACGTTTATACGGGCAGTGTTTGTTGTTGTTGGATCCCAACCGTGGAATGAATGTGTGCGTGTTCCGGCCGTGTCAACTCCAGCGACCGTGTCGGAGGCCAGGATCCTGCTCATCGCCGTGGGAGGAGCCATAGGCCTGGTGCTGCTCATCCTGTCCGTCTTTGTGGCGGTGAGGTTCTTCCGCAGGAAGCACGCCGACACGGATTTCGAACTTCAGACAGGCAACGAGAACTGGAAAGACGGCATGGAGTGGTGAGCCAGACTTAAAGGGCTCTCTCGCCCCCCCGCCCCCCGCTCCTGAACAACGTGGAATGGCCGGCAGTGACTGGTGTTGGAGCTGCTTCCTGGTTACTCTCTGCTGGGACTTACTGGTGCATTCTGGGAGGGGTGTGTTGTGGTGTTTTCCCTCTTGTACCTGCTCCATTACCTTCTCAGAATGAGCACGAGTCGTTGAGTGGACCTCGGTATTAGCAAGGTCCTTCCATTGTGCCAGGTACCTTCTTGTAATTCGAATTTTGACGAGAGTTTTTCATCGTCGGGACAATCATTTCCCCTTCTTTTTCATTGTCATCTCGTCATAACAGTGTGCTGATTTGTGCTGTACTAAAACTGTCTCACTGCTTCAGACTCTCACAACAGGACTGCCATCTAGAGGGTTTTACCCTGATACTTTACAAGCCTCTAGCCCATTGAGCAAATTATCCCTTTGATTTTGTTCTTTAATCATTTACATGCTTGCTATTAGTTCCAAAGGCAAGTTTTTAATGTTGACAGCTGATTGAACATGCCGATATGGAATTCTATTGATTCATCAAGAATGAAAGAGGTCCCGCACTTGTATACGGTTGTCCTGAAGTGAGCTGAGTCAGTGATGTTGTTCTGCTTAACCGGGCTAATGGCTGCGGTATGCACAAAGGCTTTTCCCGGTATATTCCGCTGCTACTTTTCCCTTAAAGCCTGGATTCAGATGAAAACCTGTGCCTGTTTTTACCCTGAAAGCCAAGAAGTTTGTTTTTGTTATTGTGACATTTGTTTTCATTCGAAGGGAGCATGTTCTTAGGAATGGGGAGACATGAAGGCACTGTGCTGGGTAATCAGCTCCAGTGTTTGGAAGTTCGGAAAGATAAGTTTGTGTGTGTGCGTGACTCAGTAAACCAGAGGAGGAGCTCCACCTGAAGACTGGTTCCGGTTCAGAAGAAGTGGAGCTGGGGAGCCATTGAGACAGAGAGGAGGAAGATGATCGCGATGATGGAGGGGATGACGACAATAACAATTTTGACGGAGGCTGGAAAAGGCCTGTTTACCAGAGCTGCTCCATGAGGGGAATAATAGCAAGTCATGTGTCCTTTCTGACCTCACCAACCCCAAATAGAACAATCCTATCTCCACCAAATTGCGGTGACTGGAATAGTAAAAAAAAAAAATGGATCACATGCTCTACTAAATTCGGAAATCAATGTACATTGATATTTTAGCAATCTATCCATGAAAGTCACATGGGACATGTCGAAGTGCTGTTTTGTCATAATGCGGTTGAATTTTATGCACAAATAGTGTTCAGATAGTTCAGGGCTGTATTAAGGCTTCTCTTTCATAACCACTGCCTGCCTTGTGCTTGTACAAGGTTGTCTGCACTCTCCACATTAGTCAGAAGATGAACTTACCCCTGGGGACACGCGTTAATGAACATTTCCTCGCTGAATAAATGGACCAGAGTTCACCATGACCCCTAGCTGATATATGAGGAACCAGAGTCATAGACTTTTTACACAGCCCTTTGGAAAATACCTTTTCTGCAAAGGGCCCAGGGCAACAGGGGCACTGGTTCTACTTCGCCGATTGTGGTTGTTCAATTTCTTTTCACACTTTGTGTTCACCATGGTTTTACCTGCCATTTGAATGTTGAAAGTCCTCTTGCAAAAGCAATGTTTTAAAATGTATATTAAAGATCAAAGCTATTTGTATTTTTTTTTACAAATCCATGAGTGTGTTTTTAATAAAGTTTTTATGTTTAACATACGTTTGACATTTATTTAAAATAAACCAGATAATTTTACCGAGAAGGGTTACAGGTGTGTTGAAATGTGGAGTGAAAACAGGAAGTGACAGAGGTTATGAAACATGAAATCATGAAAATATGACTTCAGAACAATGGCACTCCAGTCTCCATGATGCCACACCCACAGTCCTGCCTTACTGTGCCCCTTTCCCTGTCACCCTGGCCTCTCCACTTCAACTTCAATTTTGCAGTGTGACAGTTTACATTTCTGCATGGTGTAACAGTCAGCTGACATGTAGGAGTATGGATGGGCTGTAAGTACATTCATGTAACATTGCTGTCATGGCTTGCTTATTGCATTACCTGCTTCCGGAAGCATCCTTCCATTCGTTTTTCACTTTCCATGAGTGCAAATTAGTGTCCCCTCTACTGTTAGCTTGTAAGTCCTACATGTCATGGCTTAACCAGATGATCTGTGTCACGGCTGGCTGTACACACGCCGTTTCCCTGACCGCCTATTGCGGCCTGTGCTCTTTTAGACTAAGCCATACAAGTACACAGATTTGGATGGGTTGGACGACTTATTAGGGGATGGGTATGATATTCATTAAGGAGAGCTGTGTGGGATAATTCCGGAACATGTGCCAACCTCAGGTTGTTGACTCCAGGGTGTGTGTCAATGAAATGAAACAATTCGAACCGAAACACAGGACGCACCTCACATTAGCGTCGTGTTTGTGTGTGTGTCGTACGAGGTACCTTTAGTTAAGGACTTGTAACAAAACATGTTACACATTTCCAAATGTAAATGAAATAACGATATCATATTTTGGGTCTACCATGGTGTGTGTATGAGTGTGTGTTGGCTTGTGCTGCGGTACATGTAAATCAGTGTGTGCTGAAATGCCTGTCCTTATCAGCTCCCCCGAGAGCGAACAGCATGCTGCGGGAACAGCACAAGACACCCCCACTCACCCAGCTAAGCGTATGTGTGTGTGTGTTTGTTTAGAAAGTGTGTCTAGAGGCCGTGGCTCGACGAGTTGGCATTTGACAGTGTGAATGTAAGTGTTGTGGTGTTTTGTGTCAATGTGTGGTCATGCACATACACTTGTGTGCTCATACATTTTCCTTAGTGCTGATACGACTGACATTTTGTCCAGATATAGTACCAAATGAATGTCCAGTGTCCAAAAGGCTGACGTTTTGTCCGTGTACAGTATCAAATGAATGGCCAGTGTCCAGAGGGCTGACATTGTGTCCAGATATACAGCTCTGGAAAAAGTTAGACCACTGCAACTCTTTCTTTCCTTTCCAAAAACGTTGAGACTGATTTTTTTTCTTCTTTTTTTTACTATCCTAGTAAGGAATCCTTCATCTAATTAGGAATCCTGATGAAAACAAATGTTGAAAAAACGACAAAATGAAATATCTCCATGCCATGCAGAGATCCCCCCTGAAATAGAACTGCAGGAAGGAAGCTCCCTTCTGAATAATATATTGCAGTGCCACAAAGTTGCAAAGAAAGCAAAACATGCATAACAGGCTGCATCTGCACCTGTACCTGCAGCTGGTCGCGTTCCAAAGTGCAAAGATTCAGTTTTGTTCCCTTTAAAAAGTTACAATCCCTCCCCCCTAAGCCACTGTGTGCAGCATCAGTGCAGTTCTTGTACATGAACCAGGTTGAATATTCGATGGTCCAGTCAGTCGATGTACAAAGTCTGGGTCAGTTCTACAGCTGCAGTTCGACCCTGCGGTGGAGCCACTGCTCACGACCCGCACATTTGAAAAGCACTGACCGGGGATACGAAGAGAACGCAGGGAGAGGAAGAGGAAGCGAGAGGCCAAGCGGGGGAGAAACGCGGGGGGGCGGGGGGGGGGGGTGGGGGCGGGGGGAGGTGTAGGTTTCTGGCCCCCTATACCCGTGTCCGCGTTTGTATATCAGTGAAACCTTTGTCGGTTTCGTGAATCCTGCCTCGTCTGCCTCGCCTGCCTCACCTGCCTCGCCTGCCTCGCCTGCCTCCGTGCGCTTGGGTCCTGCCTGCACCTCGTTACAGTTTCCCCCTCGCTGTTGGGTGAAGGCCAACTCCCCTCCCCTCTCCCCATCAGTCTCACTCCATCCCAGGGCTCCACCTCCTCCTCTCACCGTCCCAGATCATCTCAAGAACTCTAAAAGGCAGCATGGCAGTCATCTGTAGCGACGACACGTTTGCCAAGTTGCTGACTCATCAGCGTCGGAAGGGAGGATGCGCGTCAGAGCGCTCGCCGTGGCAGGCCGGCGCCCGGTAACGCTCCATTCCCAGCAGAGATCCTACATATGCCCTTGCCAAACCCACAAACAGGCACACACACACACACTTGGACACACACACACATTTACATTACATTTACATTTAGTCATTTAGCAGACGCTCTTATCCAGAGCGACTTACAGTAAGTACAGGGACATTCCCCCCGAGGCAAGTAGGGTGAAGTGCCTTGCCCAAGGACACAACGTCAGTTTGCACGGCCGGGAATCGAACTGGCAACCTTCTGATTACTAGCCCGATCCCCTCACCGCTCAGCCACCTGACTCACATACTTGATTGCTGGAGGGTTGTGGTATTATAGATGCTAATAACCCTGAGGCAGAGGAATATGACACTCATCAGGCCAGAGCAGGACTTGTGACGAAATCACCTGCTGCCACCAAACATATCAATATCTCATGTGAGTAGTAGGGGGTGAGAGAGAGAGAGAAAGAGAGGGAGAGAGCGTGAGAGAGAGTGAGAGAGAGAGAGAGAGAGGGAAGTAAGAGAGAGAGAGAGAGAGAGAGAGAGAGAGAGAGAGAGAGGGAGAGAGCAGGAGAGAGAGAGAGAAAGAGAGAGAGAGAGAGAGAGAGAGGGAAGTAAGAGAGAGAGAGAGGGAAGTAAGAGAGAGAAATGCCTAGTCACCGGAAACTCAATTCTGTCAATCTATCATGTGGCGGAGGAGTGCATGGAGAGGGGAGAGTCAAAGAGAGGGGAACCAGAGAGAGGGGGGAGATGGCTCCTCAAAGTCACATTCACATTGCAGACACGCTCATCTCACCCCCCCCCCCCCCTCCCCACCCCCAGCCTCAGCCGTAAGGTTGAACGGAAACAGTGGAAACGATTCTTCAACGCGGCCGTCATTAAGCCTTTTGGACCGAATCGTATTAGCAAAGCAGTGGGCACTCTGGGGGGGGGCATTAAACACGTGTTCTTACAACACATGGCACGTATTCCAGAGGCCCAGAGCAGGACGCAGGGCACATCTATTTATACACGGGGGTGTTGATGAACACAAGGTAACGCGTCCCACTCATCCCCGGCGGCCACGCGTTTACAGTGGCCCTCCTCAACCTGCACTGCAGAACTTTCTCTCGTCTTTTCGCGAGCACTCGGGACAAAACTGCCTGCGTCTGCATTCACACCCCTGTGTCGGGGGGGGGGGAGGGAGGGGGGGGGGAGGGAGGGAGGGAGGGGGGGGAGGGAGGGAGGGAGGGGGGGGGGGGAGGGGGGGAGGGAGGGAGGGAGGGAGGGGGGAGGGAGGGAGGAAGGGGGGGAGGGAGAGGGGGAGGGAGGGAGGGAGGGGGGAGGGAGGATGCAGGGGGGTGAGGTAAGTGAGAGAATTAAGAGAGCTTGTTAGAGGCGAGAGAGAGAGGGGGTAGGAGGGAGGGAGATAAAAGTGGGGGAGGGGGGGGGGATCTTGGCAGAGATCCAAGGCCGAGCGGCGGAGAAAAGTTGAGAGATAGCCAGAGGGGCCGGCGGGTC
>NC_085044.1:4201210-4233756 GCF_963692335.1 Osmerus eperlanus | reverse complement strand
GTGGTAAAATGAAAGATGGTAGAGTGGTACTGGTTTGGTTTTGTTGGAAAACTGTGCTTAAGTTAGGATGTGGGCTTCTGTGAAGCCATGTGAGACAATGTTTATAAAAAGGGCTATCCAAAGTATGATTGGATTTGACATAATTATGACCTATAAAATAGCCCTGTCAAGCCAATCTCCCCAGACATAATACAGGATACACACATTGAACAAATGCTCAGGCCTACCTCTCACGCATTCCCCAGCGTCAAAGATTGTACATGCACAGAAATTCTTCTGTAGATTTAGGTCAAAAGCAACGGTGTTATCGTATATCAATATGCCTCGCAACGGCAGGGGGCGAGGGAGTGGGGCATGTCTGTAGTGACAGCAGTGTCCGTGGACGTCTGTGATCTTTGAGGGACTTTAAGCGAGTGGAATCGTATTTCTAGAAAGGGGGTTAGCCGTTGGTTCAGGGGTGGGTGTCGAGCCGGGCTCACCCACCCAGGGTTGGGCTAGAGGCGGGCGGATGGGCAGATTTCGCTGCAGCGTGTCCAGGGTTAAACGGCGAGGCTAATGTTGCACCGGTTCCGCTGACAGCTGTCCGGAAAGCCGCGAAGCCGCCAAGCCCCGCTCGGGCTGTGTCTCTCACGCACTGGGAGAGCACCCCCCCTCCTCCTACCTACCCACTCGGACAGCGCCCCTTAGTGGCTGAGACGTGCTACGGGCATGACGTACTGTAGCCAACCGCACAAGGAGGCTGGGCGGTTCGTCTGGATCCTCAACGACCGCAGGCCGCCGGCCTTAAGGACGGGACGTACATTATGCCCTATTTCCGACGGAACGAAAGTTTCAAGGACCTCCGTTTAGGTCGGCGTTTCACGCATGCATTGTACTCGGAGCACTGACATATGTAGGCTAGAAAGTGGAGCATCCCTGCGGAGTGTTCTAGTTAAGCCACCACCACACAGGGATAACTCTGCAAACAGAACTTTGAGGGCGTTCAGAAGCAAACAAACAATGCCGTGGATGATCGACATTTATCGGTATTGGGAGTTTGAGTGTGTTAACCTACAGTTTGCATTACTGTCCCAGGCTTATTAGTTAGACATGCTCCATTTTTGTCACACAATCCTAAGGTAATATGAGATGACAGACAGGAAAAGAGAAGAGAGAGAGAGAGAGAGGATGAGAGAGGAAGAGGAAAACAGAGAGGGGGGGAGAATGAGTGAGCGTTTACCTTGGGTGCGTTTCTGCAGCATCACTGTGCTGCATTGGGGCAAAGCGAGAGGGAGAGCAGAGGAGAATGAAGAGAGAGAGAGCGAGAGAGAGGGAGAGCAGAGGGGAATGAAGAGAGAGAGAGAGAGAGAGAGGGAGAGCAGAGGGGAATGAAGAGAAAGAGAGAGAGAGCAAAGGGGAATGAAGAGAGAGAGAGAGAGAGAGAGAGAGAGAGAGAGAGAGAGAGGAGAGAGAGAGAGAGAGAGAGAGAGAGAGAGAGAGAGAGAGAGAGAGGAGAGAGAGAGAGAGAGAGAGAGAGAGAGAAAGAAAGAAAGAAAGAAAGAGAGAGAGCAGAGGGGAATGAAGAGAGAGAGAGGGAGCAGAGGGGAATGAAGAGAGAGAGAGAGAGAGAGAGAGAGACAGAGAGAGAGAGAGAGAGAGAGAGAGAGAGAGAGAGAGAGAGAGAGAGAGAGAGAGAGAGAGAGAGAGAGAGAGAGGAGAGAGAGAGAGCAGAGGGGAATGAAGAGAGAGACAGAGAGGGAGAGGGAGAGGAAGCAGAGGGAAATGAAGAGAGAGGAAGAGAGAGAGGGAGCAATCATACTCAAAGGTATTATGCATGCATGCGCATGCCCCTCTCAATGCAGTCTCCTCTGTACTTTCCAGCCCGATACTGTCCCGTCCCCGAACTGCAGGGAACGGGCTCGTCTTGAGTCGACCTTGAACACTGTTTGTTGATGATGTGTCACACCAGCTGAGGGCTGGCATATGTGAAAAGAAGAAGAGGGGGGGGGGGGGGCTCGCAGAGGGACACACTGTGCGGGAGGGGAAGCAGAGAACGAGGACAGCCATGTTTAGAGAGTTAAAGAGACGGACGGCTGGAGTAAACTGTTCGGACAGCGTTCCGGGCGAACAGGGGTTCCGGCCATAGATCATCTTTAGGCCCACTCCCAGTTCAGCCGGTGTCAGCGTTATCTGGATTGTGTTAAGGAGGGTGGCGGGGCTTCAGAGCGTTATTTGGATTCTTTTACGGAGGTTCCTGTGGAAGGGATCCCAACTCATTTGTTAATGACTGCGTTTAATGAGCTGGCGTTAAGTTGAACGGCCTCAGAACATCCAAGAGACCGTAAATAAACCCCCCCGCCCCCGACACACACACACCAGCTCAGTGTGTGTCTGTGGCGAACGACCATAACGGCGGCCTCCCCTTGCGTGTTGTCGTCGCTCGGCGAATCGACGGGGGCCGTGTCTCCTTTTATGGCTCCGTCTCCCCGGTTTATCACTCCCGTCTCCCCCGCCCCCGCCCCCCTCGCTCCCCTTTCCCTCCTTCTCACTGCGTCCAGACGACGGGGCTCGCATCGCCGACTTACGGAGGTGCCACGGCTTTCGCGCTCGGCACGAGTTTCCCCCCGTTCGTTGCGTCATGGTCCTGCCTCATGCTGCATTTCAGATGCAGTCAGTCCGTTTGTCAGTCAGTCAGTTTGTCTGTCTGTAAGTAACAGCTGAAATGACAGCTAAGGTCAAAGGTCGAAGCGGGCCATTAAGTCCAAGAAGGAGTCAGCCTGCTCCTGGTGTTAAGCTCTCCCACCAGAGAAAGGATCGTGTGGAAGGACAATAACAATCAACAAAGATTTCAGCATTTGGGATAGAGCCGGCCGGGGAAATGTGCACCGTCTACTCTTTCTCTCTCCTCCGTGGTCAAGAAATGAACGTGGGAGGATCAATAAGGAAACAATATCAGCCCCTAAAAGGGGATTCGAACCCAATTGATTTCAGGAAGTGCGTGTCATCAGTTGTGTCATTGGAAGACCTTTCATTGTGGGGGGGACGGAGATAGCCCAGCGGTTAGAGCGGGCGACACCAAATGAACGGGGTGTCGCTCGCTCGAACCCCGCGTGTGCACGTCGCTTTGGGTGAAATCGTTTACATGAATTACAGGAATTGCTGTGTATGTCTCTCTCTCTCTCTCTCTCTCTCTCTCTGTGTGTCTCTCTCACACACACCTCGCGTGTCTTCCTCTCCCCCCTCCCAGGTGCGTGGGCGGCTCACGCGCTGGAGATGTCCACGGGGAAGATCCCGTTCCTCGTGGCGGTGAACGGCAGCACGGTGCTGCTGCCCTGCACGTACGCCAGCTGCATCGGCATCAAGAACCTCTACTTCAACTGGCAGTTCAACGCCAATGGCACCATGGAGAAGGTCAGACGCTGTCCCGTCGCTTCCTCGGTGGAAACCGTCTGAAGCGGTCGGTTAGACCAGCGGTTGGTTCCCAACCCCCAGTCCCTCAGGGAACACCTGTCCTGCATGTTTGAGATGTTTCCCTGCTCCAACACACCTGATTCAAATGAACGGGGTCGTTATCCAGCTCTGCAGAAGCCTGCTTGTGACGGTTCATTTCAATCAGGTGTGTTGGAGCAGGGGAAACGTCTAAAACATGCAGGACAGGGGTTCCCTGAGGGACCAGGGTTGGGAACCACTGTGTCAGACGAAGATAGTTGACGTTCCGTATAGCTGCGTACGTTGCAAATGAAGTACCCGGTCAAATTTTAAGTGCGATAATTGTTCGTTGTGAGCTTGCTTGTGCTTAAAACAAGTACATTCGGCTGCCAGTGCAGTCAGAAAATGAGTCAAAAATAAAATAATGTGTGTTAAATGAAGTCACTAGATAAGCCAGTTATTCTAGAAACAAGTCCAACTACATTTACAATCTAAAAAATCTGATTATCACACTCAGTCAGATATAGAGGTTTTGCCATGTCCATCTCACGTACTGTGACATTACATTACATTTAGTCATTTAGCAGACGCTCTTATCCAGAGCGACTTACAGTAAGTACAGGGACGTTCTCCCCGAGGCAAGTAGGGTTAAGTGCCTTGCCCAAGGACACAACGTCATTTGGCCGGGAATCAAACTGGCAACCTTCAGATTACTAGCCCGACTCCCTCACGGCTCAGCCACCTGACTCCTGACTGTGACGCGGCTTCAGCGAAACAGAACTCGGGGATAAAAGACTGGAGGGCTCCGTTCCGTGTTTTGAGGCGTAGACGATTGACAGCCACCTCCTCCCCTCCAGCTTTGCGAGTCGACGATACCGTACGAGGGGGTGGAGCCCCACGTGAGCGTCTTCCACGAGCGGGTGGAGTTTGTGGGCAACACGCCGTCCAACAACATCTCCATCCTGCTGGCCAACATCACCTTCGAGGACGACGGGGAGTACACGTGCTTCGGACGCAATCCCAAGGAGAAGTTCAAGAACCACAGTGCCATCTTCACCCTCAGCGTGGTGGACGAGCGTGAGTGCGAGCCGGACGCACCGAGGAACATGCACGCACCCTCCAGAGTTCATGTAAGATGATGCTGGGTAATACAGGAAGTGAATCTTATCTCATATCCTCCCCTTCCCTTCCCTTCCCCTCCTATCCTCCCCTCCTCCCTTCCCCTCCTCCCTTCCCCTCCTCCCCTCCCCTCCTCCCCTCCTCCCCTATCCTCCCCCCCTCCCCTCCCCTCCCCTCCCCCCCCCTCCCCCCCCCCCCCCCTCCTCGTTTCTCTTCTCTCTGTTCTCCCCCCTCTGTTCCCCGGCGGGCGTGGCGTCGGCAGTAAGGGTGGTGGACAACACCCTCACCATCATCATCGCCTCAGCTGTGGGCGGGGGCATTGCCCTGTTGATGGGATTCATGCTGCTGAAGAACTTGACCATCTTTGTCCTTGCCAAGATGGAGGAGAAAAAGTGAGTCCGGTGGAGAGGGGGGAGGGGGGCGAGAGATACCCAGTGCGTGGAGGAGAAGCCGCTCCTGTCTGAACTCGCGCTATGCACGGGGAATGGAATGCTGTTTGGTCGCGCGGCTTTAACCCCATGTCCTCTCCTTCCCTCTCGCAGTAAGGAGTGCCTTGTGACTTCCTCAGGGATCGACAACACCGAAAACGGCCTCTCAGGATCCAAAGCGGACTCGAAAGCGACACCAAAGAAGAAATGAAAGTACTTGCATGAATGTAGCCATGTATAAATAGGCATCAGTCGACAGCATAAATTCACAGGTGCACATGTTTATGCACAAAAGACTCCAATACGTCCAAGTTGACATATGATAGAAAACACTTACACCTAGGATTGGATTTTCATACATGATAGGAAAAAAACCATGATATATGTAATAAGTAATATTTTTGGTTTAGAATATGCTTGAGACAGGAACTAATGCAATGTAAGCTGTTTTTTTCTGGGCTGAATCTTGTTCCCGACACCAAGCTCTAGGCCTCACGCAAACACTCCAGAACTCAGACCATAATATGGTTAAATATCCACAAAAATTATCCATAAAGTCTATAAGATTAATGTAAAAACAAAATCTCCTGACATTGGCCTCTTATTCCTATGAATTTGTTTAGTCTTGTTGAGTCCAGAGTATGCTCATCCCAAAATGATTTCCTTAACTGAAGTTGAGCTAATTAGTTTGGTCTGCGACGAGGAGTTTGTTTTGTTTGTCAGCATTAAGGGCATTTGTGTGGCAAGGATATGGATTCAGCTCAGCTCCTAATAAGTTTTCTTTGCCTAATATAAAACACAGGTGCCTGTTTCATGCTTCTGTCTACCCCTACTGGCAGAAAGGACAAGTGCAAAATAATTATTTATGAAACAGCAAAACGCAACCAAATAATACAAGCTGGTGAATGATATGATAGACAATCCCTGAAACCAACCCCATAGAAAATCGAATGAACCTTTGAATACGCTGCTTTAAGACAAATAACGAATGCATTTTTAAGCATGTAAAACAACAGTCCAGATTTTAAACACAGTGCTTGACAATAGAAACGTAATCTCTTTTTTAATGGCTAGGCCCTTGCATTCAGTATCTGCTTGAGGTTGATTCCAAATGTCTCCACATCATGGTGCCAACAATCCCCAGTTGGCAAGGCTATGCACTATGAGGTAAAAGGTTAGTCGAAACATTAACTATATGTAGATGCACATTTTCCACTGACAGCTCATCATTAACAATCTATCCACACAGCATTCACAACACATGCGCAACAGAGCATTTCTCACAACTTGCAATAAATACCCATGAGCTGCATTGCATTCAACTTAAATGCATGATTCTCAAATAATGGAAGCAGAAAAAAATTGCCTATTTGCCCTTATCTCCTGCGGGTGGAGCAGATTACAAGATAATCACCAGGCCCATCCCCAAATGTTATTGCTGTCATGATGTTGTTAAAAGCCCTTTAGGAAGAATCATTCAGACCAAGGATTGTGTCAAGGGAGTGGCTCACAGACAATATCTGTGACTCCCTGACCTGAATGTCTCGTTATCCGAATACCTCGGGTGATCCCAAGGGATGCTAGTGTTCCTGGAAAAAGAGGGTATTTTTCGAGAGACCTCGACAGGAGCGGTAGCGGAAATACCGTGCCTCACTTTGACGTGCGTCGCCATCAGGACGAGAAAGGGACTGTGATCAGAAGCTGCTAGGTCGCGGTTATGCCACGTTGAGTCAAAGTAGCGCTGCTTCTGCAAACGTTGAGATAAACGAGCCGTATGATTGATTAGCTGCGCCGTGTAGACGGAAAGACACTTGAACATAGGGATATATTTATTGTTTACTTTTTCTGTATGTGTTTGTATTTCGAGTAGCGATGATCGGCCAGTCAGAGAAGCAGTCAGAGGAAGTCAGCTGAAATGATTATGACTTATGACAGGATTAAACATGGATTGGAACACGGTCAGGATTTAAAAGCTTCAGGCAAGGGAAGAGATTTGGTCATACATTTGAAAGAGACCTTATCAACATGTGCACCAGAATAAGTTATACAACTTTGACTATACCGTCTTCCAGCATCATGGCTGGATGGAGTGATTGACAGACTACCCCCCCCACCACCGGTGGGGTGTCTCCTAGATCTCCAGGCCTGTGTACCGTAGATGGATACGTTTATTATAACATGTTACAGCTCCTCTAGAATGTAAGCAATAACAAACACAGAGCAGCAGACAAGTGCTTCTGGGAAGCAGTTGGACAGTGGTGTGGACCCTGTATTGACAAACATCCTCTGTCTCTACATGTAACTGCACTGATACAAAACTTCTTTCTTTGAGGTCGACCTTCCTACAATGTTTTTATTTGACGGATGTTGAGAAACCTGAATGTTTTCACGTCTCAATAGGACGTTTTTGGTCCCAGATATAAAAGGCCTTGTGATGTTCCGTCTCCTATTCCACCTCGGGTTTCCATGGATGACTCGGTGAAAAGTTGAGGTGGAAATTCAATATGAAACTAAAGTTTTAACCTTTTGGAATATGCTTGAATATGAGTAACCCGAGAAGATATGCAAAGTTCTGCCATTGTGGTGGACAAGCTCCCTTTGAACTACCGAGACATAACTTATCTTTACTCCTGTGAAAAGAATGCCAATGTGTTGCTGAAGTCCTGTGCATTTCCAATTGGTGCCTCAGAACAGTTATGGGAAAATACTGTAGATGTGACTTGTATTGCACCTTTGACCACAGAATGTTTGTGAAACATCCCTGTTGCTCAACAACCAATTCTAAGGGGTCATGGAAAAACAACCACAACATGAAGTGTTATAAAAGATAATCGTATTCCAACATTAGCCAAACGCAATTCGCCGTTTTTGTTGGGGGGTCGGCACAGTGTGAAAACATTCCAAATGCCTTCACTGAAAGACTGGGTGGATAAGAGTTGAACGGGGAAGTCTGGCTTTCAACCGCCTACTTTGGCCCTACATACTGACCCCTTGGTTACGAGCAGCAAGGAAAGGTGTCTTGACCCCGCGGGGTCCCCCCCCCCCCATGTTCCTCACATGAATGTATAGCCATGTTCTCCCTGTTCCCCTTCAAAGAATGTCCTCCATACAATACCACACACACGTCAGTTCTATTTTTCTTTATTATAAAAAGCCACAGAATCAAATAAAATATTTGAATTAAATCACATGCCCTTTCATTTTGTCTCGTCTTTGTCACTTAGGAATGAGACAACATAGCTTGAATATAGTGCTTGAATAAGCTCTTCATTGCCTTAGACAGAATTAGTAATTATGCCAAACCTCAAAGCCAACATTTGACAGTAAATAAACCATTTTAAAAAGGTGCACGTGTAACATCTAGAGGTTTCCTGTAACCACAATACGACATCTCAGTTAAAAGCACTCGTCAGAGAACATGGACCTGAAACGGTTTGATGCAAAGCATTTCATGAAAACCGACGAAATCCATTCCTTCCATCATTTGCCGCAAACAAAGCTTCAAGGGTATCTCTGGAGAACAGGACAAACATGATGACTAGGTCGACATGGGCATCATGACATGCAATGAGCGTACAGTTCCAATCAAGTTTACAAATCAGCTCGTCCTCCATTTGCAGATGTTTCTCCCCTGGCAGACGCCTACCTCCATGACTGAGAAGATCCAGTTAAGCAGGTAGTCCACCCTGCTGTAGACCCCAGGGTACCCGGCGCGGGCACAACCTATACCCCAGCTCACCACACCCACCAGCTGCCAGCGTTCAGACAGGTACACCAGGGGACCCCCACTGTCACCCTGGGGGGACGGGGAGAACATCTCATGAGTGATAGTCCAAACAAAGATGGTGGTAAGACCATAGACATTTAAATGTAGCAGACGCTCTTATCCAGAGCGGCTTACAGTAAGTACAGGGACATTCCCCCCCGAGGCAAGTAGGGTGAAGTGCCTTGCCCAAGGACACAACGTCATTTCGCACGGCCGGGAATCGAACCGGCAACCTTCTGATTAATAGCCCAATTCCCTAACCACTCAGCCATCTGACCCCCCATAGACAAAGGGCTACACTGGTACCTGGCAGGCATCCACCTTCCCATCCATGCTCCCCGCGCACAGCATTCTGGGAGTGATGTGAGAGCCGTACACGGAGGGGCGGGAACACACGGCACTGTCAATCAAAGCCAAGGTGGCCCGCTGAAGGACCGTGGAGATCTGACCTGAGAACAGAGGAGAGGCGAGAGGGCTTTCCGGTTCTTTCTCCGGCTGCAAGCCTCGTTTAGGCTTCAATTTGATTTCACGTTTCTTTCCCCCCTGCTCCCATTACCAGCCATGTTGTTTTATCCAACGTGGGGCCAACGCCAGGCCTTACCTTTCTCCTGAAGGACGCCCCAGCCTGTCACCACCAAGGGGTCTCCAGCGTTCAAAGGTGGACTGATGGGAGGCAGGCACACTGGTTTGACGGTGTCTGAGTACAAAAGGATTTTGATGATGTTAGGCAAGAGGAAAACATTCAGTGTGCTCCTACACTAAATCTCAGCTGTTGTCTGCATATCTTGGGGTGGTGACTGATGGATATTTGTACCTCACACTCGACAGAATCACTGTCTCAGCAGTTCACCCTGAGGAACACTAGATGGCAGTATGGCAAGATATTGACCAATTCTCGAAACGTGCTTCGTCAAGGAAGCAAATGCAATCCATGACGGAAGTCCAGCCATATGTTCAGTTCCGGTCACAACATTTACCGACAGGAATGAGAGATTGCAAGCATCAAGCACCTCCAACAGTGACAGGCTGAGACAGGCGTAGCAAGGCGATGTCATAGTCGTTGAGGGACGGGTTGTAGTCTTGGTGGATGATGATGTCAGCCAGCGACACCACCCCCCCAGAGGTGCCCAAGTTAGTCCTCCCTAGCACCACCTGCCAGTGGGCCCGCTCCTTTTGTCTGTGTGAGACAGTGAACCTCAAAGTGCGACGTGGAAAAACACAGGTCACACTGACGACAAACGCCAACGCCACAGTAGCCGTCAAAAGTTAGCACGTTCCCGTTTTCTATATGCAACAAACGAGGTAATTTAACAATATGAAGATAAAACATTGGCTACATTTACATTTAGTCATTTAGCAGACGCTCTTATCCAGAGCGACTTACAGTAAGTACAGGGACATTTCCCCCGAGGCAAGTAGGGTGAAGTGCCTTGCCCAAGGACACAACGTCATTTGACTCGGCCAGGAATCGAACCGGCAACCTTCAGATTACTAGCCGGACTCCCTCACCGCTCAGCCACCTGACTCCACTGGCTAGCCTAAAAGGCTTTTCCAAACCGTTGACAGGAAGCGTACGTTCCAACGCGTGACCACGAGAGGTTGAGGCGTGAACGGGAGTGTCCGTGAGCGTACTGACCCGCTGAAGCAGTGGGCGGCGGTGACGACCCAGGCGAGGGAGACCAGCGAGCCTCCGCAGGCGTGCTGGCCGTTCAGGCGCAGGCTCACCTGCCAGGGAGACTGCTCGATGGTGGAGTCGGAGCCCCCCACCACCCGGTCCTGCTCCCCCACAGCGCCGCAGTCTAGGAGGTCACACACACACACGCACACACACAGTGACTCCACAAACGGTTGGGTCTTGAAAAGACACAAACACGGAAAGAAAGGGAAGCGTTTACCTGAGCAAGAGAGCGCAATCACGGAGCCTGAGAGGCAGGTTGGTCTGTCAGGGAAAAGCAAAAGACACCTCCTCTGACTTGCACGTCAGTGAGACAGTGGTTGGGGGGCAGCCAGAGGATTTCCCCCTTCCCTACCTGCTGGTGATCGCAGCTGGGAGGGGCCCCTTGGCTTCTGGTCTCACGGCGCTGAGGGAAGTAGCCAGAGACAAGGGCAGGCTGTGGACCGGCACCTTCCTGCTCTCTGGGTTCCTGGCGGAGGTGGAGAAGGAGGAAGTCACTGAGGAGGTAGGGGATGGCGATTGGTTGACGCAGACGAGGTTCGGTGGGTGGGTGGGTCCTCACAGCGTGTAGCCCAGCTGCTGGCAAGCGGCGCGGGTGTGCTGCGACCCCCAGTCTTCTGCGCAAACACTGCTCCAGCCAATCGCCAGCCTCCACACCTGGAGGACCATGGCTTCTCCCACCAACCGCACTACAGCGACCGAGAGAGTAACAGAGACAAGAAAGAGACAGAGAAAGAGAGCGTGTTGGGGAAGGAGAGATGGCATTAAGGTTGGCTAGAGAAAAAAAAAGGTTGAGATTAGAGTGCAAAGTAAGGTTGTAGAGGTCAAAGGCTGGACGGAGGGTGGTATTTACATGGGAAGGTGGTGTTGGCCATCTGACTGGACACACAGTCGAGTTCGTCCTCTCCATCCGCGCAGTCCAACGTTCCGTCACACACCTCGGCCGCGGGGATGAAGCGCGAGGACTTGGGGCAGAAGAAGAACTTGCTGCAGACCAGCAGTTTGACTGGAACGCGAAAACAGGGGGATGGAAAAAAAAAGAGAGGTGAATCATAACGAAGGGGGGCTGGGTCAAACATGTGGATGATGATAACATACTGGCGTATGCAGCTACGGCCAGCACTCCCAGTATGGCCAGGACTACCAACACAGAGATGACGACCTTTCTCCTCTTAGCCTCTTTAAGGTTTCTCTCGGTAACAGTCACCTGCATCTTTTGGCGTTTTGCCATGGTTACGGCTACCCTGAAGGACAAAAACTTGGACAAAAGGGTGGGAAAGTTTAAATTGAGCACAATTGTGTGAAAGACAAAACACATAGGGTTCAAAATGTGTCGCGTGTCAAGATTACCGAGTCGAGCGAAATCACCCTTTTTGTCGTTTAAAACATTGTGTCATTGTGTAATGACAGCCATTTTAGGAGTTGGTGCAGGTATAAGAGCAAGGAAAACAGAGTGGAGAAGTATACACATATATATATATTATATACCTTGAATGGTCATCTCTACCAAAACATGTTCTTAGTGATGTAGCAAAACTAACTGATTCTGGAAAGGACATACCACACTGTGGCCTTGCACAAGTTAAATAAGGCTCTGTCCAGGTTCTGATAAGGAATCTGTTACGTTCTGGAGAATTGCCAACAAACAGAGACCACAATAACCTTGCTCTAACAAGCACTTCCTGTAACTGAGTACTCAAATCAAAAGGCTACATGAGATCTTGACTGTGAGCTCGTTGCTGTGAGATGATTAGTGGCTTCAGGTGTCATTATTATGGGAGTGTGGAGGATCTCAATTGCACGGTTGAAAAATCAGAGCCAATAGCAACATGTGCTATTCCAATCAGGGGCATAGTTCAGCTGCTTCGAAAAGTATGACATTTCCAGATTGCACATTGGAATGAAAGTGCAAGCATTCCCTTGAGTAAAGGTATATTTACCCATTTATCAATTGCACTCATCAGCAGCAAGTTTGAATGTGGCCTAACACGTTTCCACAAGCACAAAATCCTTACGAGAAACAACCCTTTAAAATCTATAAACCGGAATGGCCCATCACTAGCATCAGCTTTGGTCACATTCATCAAGTCAAAGTGTCTACACCAGGGGCATTCAAACCTTGTTTCTGGAGATCTACCCTTGTGTGAGCTTTCTCTCCAACCTCACTTGCAACTAACTCGATTCAGCTTGTCAAGGAGCTAACTATTCGAATTAACTGTGTTGAGTTTGGGTCAGAGCAAAAAACGTCAAAACTGTATCCCTCTAAAATATACTCTATTTCTACAACCAGTGGCCTTCAACTCTGGTCCTCAACACCCACTGTCCTGTGTGTGTTTTAGACGCGGCCCTGCTCCAACACACCTGATTCAAATAAACGTGTCGTTATCAAACTCTGCAGAAGCCTGATAACGATGCATTCATTTGAATCAGGTGTGTTGGAGTAGGGAAACTACATCTAGCCACAGAGTCAGGTGGCTGAGCGGTTAGGGAATCGGGCTAGTAATCTAAAGGTTGCCGGTTCGATTCCAGCCGTGCCAAATGACGTTGTGTCCTTGGGCAAGGCACTGAGAAATATTCTGAGAAACTGCACCTGTTCCTTCCCTCGGCTTCCTGCATCTGCACCTGATATTCCTGATTCTCAGAACTGACGTGAACCTATAGCCTTACTATTTGTCCTATAAGCTTCCCTCCATTTCATAGAAATTAGCGTGACATTCCTGTATACCGGGGACAAAGGTCAGGCTAGATACGGGCAGGCTTGATACAGCCTATTGCTTCTCATGATTGATAAAAGGTAGGGCAGGGTATGTTCAATGGTTAGAGCACTTCGCTGCAGCTCAAGAGGTAATGGGTTCAAATCTCCATTTTACTGTATGTCAGTAAAGTGGCAACTAAATGAAAGCATTACAAAGATGGAGTTTTTTTGGGGGGGAACAATCCAGATTTTGTTCTGGATTGTTCCGTCTTTGACCACTGTGTCTCTTTTTTTGTGACTGCAAAATGCGACAATGTTGAAACACCTCCTGAACGAGGCAGACAAGAATTGTTTGACATTTTTGGAATGCCTTCATAGTTAACAACCGATTGGAAACAACGTGAATTGACGCAGGGGTGGAATGAATCATCAATCATCACTATCACTGTGCTGTTGAGTGGACAAGCATTAGCCAAGGGCGTTGCCATACGACTCGACAAGTAGAGAGAGTATGGGCAGTGTTAATGTAGCCATGTAAGGTGTTTCTTAATGGAACAGAAATAGAACATAAAGAGGACATTTTCCACAGGATGTCGTTTTGACACGTCATGAGAACTATGTGTGTCAAAATAAATTTTCAAAATAGAGAAATGATATCCATGAGATCATCAACATATACAACCCTATGGCCAAAAAATACTAATCTAAAGGTTGAAGAATGACATATTTTCATGTCTATGTACATGGCCTACTGTGGACTATCTGGCACACACACGCACACACACATTCTTCTGTCTTAACAATGAAACTGGCTCGTTCTGGTAACCAGTTGAGCAGGACCGTCAGCAGACTAAATTACCATAGAGAAGGTACTGTACAACCACAGTATCTGGTAGCAGAGAACCATTGTACCTTTCAATGTACTACTGTGATCCTCATCAGATAAACCATGGTTTTTCTGCCAAAACATACAAACAGGCAGACTGTTGTTCCTATTCTAAATTGATTAGAATCAAACAACCTCAATAGAAATCTTAATGCTGGTGTACCAGCATTAATGATAACAGGATCATGTTGGAACAATCACCAACTATTCCAGCCAAAGAGAAAAACTTGGCTTGTAATTTGATGTTTCCCATAAGACTGAATAGGGAACTCATTCTGGGTCATTTGCACCGATGTCGATAAGGAAGATCTGGGATTTTGTGATCGTAAATAATGCGTGTCAAGTAACTGTTTCCATCGAGGCCATTGTTCATTCACATTTCTTTTTAGGACCAGTACCTGTCACACAGGCATAGACAACTGAAAACAATATAAGAGCAAGGGTGTTGACAAGATACATTTTATACCCGCAGTGTTTCACAGACCAGTGGAAGCTGCTGTTGACCCTAACTGCGATGAAGCTATTTTTTCATTTGAGTCACTGCTGTGTGCGTGTGTGTGTGTGTGACAGTTCTAACCAGACCTGGAACCAGTTATGCAGGTAGGGGAAGGACAGTGTATTGGTTGCTGATGACTGCTGAAGGAGTGGTATAGCAGTGAATCACAAGAACTCGACAGTGACAAGAACATAAGGAACAATTGATTCCGAGTCTCCAGAGATGAACCCCCAGTAGTAGTAGGAGGTAGTAGGATTACCTGAGCCTCCGATGAGACTACCGTGTAACGTACAGTAAGGCTATCTACAATTCCTCTGAGAGGACCACAGCTTCCACATTTCACTGCCTGGGTGGGCCTTCGTACACATACCAATGGAAAATGACCAGGTAGGGGCAGTTGTACTGTTCTGTCCACTGTTAAACGGAGCATTTGCTCTTAGCGCAGCCTGCTCTCCTGTTTACAGACCTGGCGGTGCCGTTCATGTGGACCACGTTTAAGTATGTTGCCAGACCAAGACGACTTATTTCGTGTTGTTGATTTATTTCTTGAATTTCTTCACGTGAATTGTGATGAAAAAAAAAATATATGCTTCAGAGAAGCTTACAATGTCTAAAAAGGTTTGTATGTTTGTGTTGAATCGTTTTCTTCTCATGTGTTAATAATACAAGCATGGATGGTGGTTTTTGGGTCTGTGTTCCCAGTGGCTTGGTCTGGGTCAGTGTGTTGGGCTCAGATTGGGTTAACAATCACCGACAGCTACAGAGAACACACCGTGGTTTCTCTTATTTTAAAAACTTGCAGTTTACGAATTGATAAAATGTTGTCAACAAAGGTACAAAATATCTGCTTTTGACTCAGGCAGACAGTCATGGATAACATCGAAATATTGCTGACACACATACTGATTTAACAAATTAAACATCTAGTGTGTACAGATGAAAACCTATATAAATACTTTAATACATATTAACATATTATTATCATATATATATACATTAATGTAATACATATTTTAATAGTGTTCATAAATATGTTTTTACACACTAGATATTTAATTTGTCAGATGCTAACTGCACAATACGTAATATCTGTTTGTATCAGCAATCAGCAAATGACGTGTTTTCCTTGAAGCATGCTTACTCTTAGAAAATTCCAGGTCCGTCAACAGTACATGTGTACCGCCTGGAGCCAGGCAGGTGCTTCTACTAACACATCCAGTAACAACCCTCTTGACTTTGTATCCTTTAGCATACTTATATGAAGTTTATAGAGAGGGAATAAAGTTATTATCATAAAGTAAGCGTGGGATTATTTTTTTTACACTAATGTACAAATTTTAAGCAAGCTTTGTGCAACTATTTACACAGCACAGTAAAAAATAAAAATAAATAAAAGTCATGGATTTTCAATTTCTGTTTAGGTAACAATAACCTTTACTGTGATACATTAGCACAATTGGCTGCTGTACAACTTTCCTTTAGTTGTGTTTATTGGTAAGCCCTCTAACCCTCACTGGACTGCTATCAGGGATGACTGCTGTCACTCCCATATCCAAACCAACCAACTGTTTATATGGGTTCTGTTTGATTAGAAATGCGGTGTAACGAGGAGTAGCATCACATCACATTTAGTCATTTAGCAGATGCTCTTATCCAGAGCGACTTACAGTAAGTACAGGGACATTCCCCCTGAGGCAAGTAGCAACGTCAAGTAGCACGGCCGGGAATCGAACTGGCAACCTTCAGATTACTAGCCCGATTCCCTAACCGCTCAGCCACCTGACTCCCATCACCATCATCAAAAGGAAATGTTGGACACAGTCTTGATTTCCCTCCCTTCTGTCACACAGCAGACTGATGCTCCACCGCCCTACAACTGTGTGCCCACCTCGCTCCCCCCACGGTATGTGGAAGTGGTAGATACCAGAGGCCTTCCTGACCCTACCTTGCCACCCTACCAGCCGTACTACATCCCCCAGCCTCTCCCTCAGGTCAACGTCATCCACGTCAACCAACAAAATAGCCGTAAGATTCATACGTGTCTTGCGTGTGTCTCTCATTCAGCATTACCGATGTGACATTTCCGAATTGGCAAAATCTGCTTTTTTTTCTTCAGGAGAATGAACTTGATCTTGTCCCCTTTGCACCTTTCCAAACTGCGAACGTTTACTTTCTGTCCTCCCCGCAGCCCCTCGTCGCACGAAGGGCGTCTCCTGTCCGCGCAGCTCCCGGTGTTTCGGAGGTTCTGGAGGAACCACCCTGCTGTTGGCCATCATCGCCATCGCAATATGGCTAGGGGGTAAGAAGATCGACAGATTGTTTGGGACACTCTTCATCATTTGGTTCCATTTGAAATCTCCTCTAATGTAGTCGGATGGGCCTCTGTGATCTGACTTTTTTTCCCCACGCTGCCCATGTGTGGTTCACGGGGGACTGACCTGATCTGACCTTTGACCTCCCCCCGTGCAGTGCGTTACGGGTCCTCCCTGGCGTCGGGCTACCTGAGCAACAGCTCGTCTTACCGCCCCAGCGAGGTGGAGAGGGACACGTGCCCTGCCACCGTGGTGACGTGTGACGGGCTGAAGAACTGCAAACTAGGAAGCGACGAGACCAACTGTGGTCAGTCCTCTCCTGCGGCCGACCAAACGCTTCCGCACGCTTCTAGAAACGACAAACGACGCCTGCCTGCGCTCGCGACTCTTTCAGTGTCTGTGTTATCCGTTACTGCTAAAGGCTGAGGTGTGTGTGTGTGTGTGTCACAGTTAGGTTCGCGGCCAACGGGGCTCTGCAGGTGAAGACCGCCAAGTCCGGAAGATTCCTCCCTGTGTGTAGTAGCGGCTGGACCAAGACACTGTCTGACCAAACCTGCGCCCAGCTGGGCTTCAGAGGGTGAGCATGGACCTGGTTTATGCACGGCAAGGAAATGCTCTTAACAAGTCTCCACCAAGTCTCTCAGCGGGATTTGCTGCTCTCTTGTGGTGGATTTGGTGCAGCCAACAAAGTCATTGTCAGCGTGTCTGGGGTCTTTTCTACACTGTGTCTTGGCGCCTCTTATGTCATGGTACAAATACGTAAGGAATATGAAGAAGGATGTGGGGGAAGTCTTTTGTGGAGCAATTGAAGGCAGACACAGAACACTGAACAGACACTGAACAGTCCGTTGCACAGTGATAGGAACACGTTTGTTTACCGTTTCAGCCTCACAGAACAGGCACACGGTAAAGTCAACACAGTTGTCGTGTGTTGTCACAACATCTCACACTGCCGGAACATTCTCTATCGATTTTTTTCATTTCAAAACATCTTACGGTGAACTGCGCTGGACATACAAAAATGAACTTGTGTTGTTCAAGCTCTGTGGTGATGAGTGTTCCTAACCTTGTCTTTGTCATCTGACTCAGGAGCTACAGAGACAGCAGTATGACCAACACGTTCTCCTCCGCCCTCACCATATCACCCAGCACCACGTCAAACTCCATCCAGGGAAAAGTGACGGGCACGTGAGTACCGCGCAACACTTACCAAGTAACAAAAAAAAAGCATTTAACAATGTGAGGGGATGATAAACGTACTGTGTTGGCACCCTCAGCTCGTCGTGCCCTAACCAGAAAGTCGTCTCTCTGCAGTGTGTCAGTGAGTAGCAGTCAATATCATGATCTGTACCACCTCGTCAGTTCCCCATTCGAAAACTATTTCCAATTGCAGCCTCTAGTGTCCAATGGGTGACACTGCTTCTGTGTCTGGCTTACTTCCTGGCAGACTGTGGACAGCCGGCGTACAATAACAGAATCATAGGGGGAGCTCAGTCCACGCTGGGTCAGTGGCCCTGGCAGGTCAGCCTCCATTTCCGGGGTTACCACACCTGCGGAGCCTCCCTGGTGGCCCCTGACTTTGTGGTGACGGCGGCACACTGTTTTAACAGGTCAGTGTACAGGGAGTCAGGTGGCTGAGCGGTTAGGGAATCGGGCTAGTAATCAGAATGTTGCTGGTTCGATTCCCCGGCTGTGAAAAATGACGTTGTGTCCTTGGGCACACACCCTACTTGCCTCGGGGGAATGCCCCTGTACTTACTGTAAGTCGCTCTGGATAAGAGCGTCTGCTAAATGACTAAATGTAAAATGTACAGGGGGGGAAACCTACCAACGATAATAACGACGTATTCATTCAGTCGTGCGCGTGTTTATCCGAAGTAACTTGAAGTAGAGGGGGGGATTTGAACCTGCGACCTCTTGCAGTCCAACGCTCTACCGCTGAGCGTCTACCCGTCCACGAACAGTCCCCCCTACCCTGTATCAACATAAACAGACTGGCTCCCCCCCCCCCCCCCCCCCTCCAGGAAAGACTCGTCCTACTTGGTGCCGGCTAACTGGAAAGTGTACGTGGGCATGGTGTCCCAGAGCACGCTGCCTTCCCCCTACCTGGTGGAGAAGATCATCCTGCACGAGAGCTACAACTCCGACACCAACGACTACGACATCGCCCTGATGAAGCTCATTCAGCCCGTGGTGACATCCAGTCAGTGTCGCCTCTGTTCACGACAGTTACGAGGGGGGGGGGGGGATGTGGAGGGGTCGAAGCCGTGTTGGCTGGAGGTTCTGGTCGACGATGCGTTGTTACGCACCTCACGGCGATGACTTGTGTTTGTGTCGCGACAGATTCAATCCAGCCAGCGTGCCTGCCAGTCAGTGACAAGGTCTTCTCTCCTGGTACAACCTGCTGGACCACGGGATACGGCACCACCGCGGAGGAGGGAGGTGAGTGACATTCGTTGAATTGCCAAAAGGATGCGCGAAGGAAAAGGAAGCACGCCCCAAAAGGACAATTCAGTTGCATGATGGGATTTGTTGTGTGTGCTTGCCGCCCAGGCCGAGGCTCCGACAACCTGATGGAGGTGTCGGTGGACATCATTGACTCGGCTGTCTGTACCCAAAACACGGTGTATGGAAGCAGAGTCACTGACAACATGCTGTGTGCCGGAGATTTGGAAGGCGGCAAGGATTCCTGCCAGGTCAGTCGACGATCCGGGGGCTACGACCGCCAAAGAAATCGCTCGAACGTCTCTACGAGGGCGATCCCTGCCCTTCACTGTCCTAGTCTCAGTGTCCCACCGTGTGTGTTCCCCCTCAGGGTGACAGTGGGGGTCCTCTGGTGTGTAAGGACGTGGACAAGCGCTGGTACCTGACGGGAGTGACCAGCTGGGGGGCGGGCTGCGGGCGGAGGAACCGCCCGGGGGTGTACAGCCGGGTCAGTCGCCTCCTGCCCTGGATCTACAGCAAGATGCAGGTGAGGGGGCCCCCCCTGCACGAGTCTCCGTCTTCGATGGAGAACTCGGTTCGGTTTCCCGTTCGACCCACGTATTTGAGTTGCTTGTCGTGACACTGTGACGTTTGTGCCGCCTCAGCGTGTCCTCGTATCTAATCACAGCGAGCTGAATGTCACCGAGGGCCTTCTGATGTGTTTTTCTCACCCCTTCCAGCAATCGAAACCTTGACGCGAGCCCAGACGCTGTCACAGACGCGGCCTTGTCTCGCCTGGACAAGATACAAGCGGAGAAACTCCTTCTCGACGTCCAGTCTTGAGCCTGGTGTGACCAGGGAGATTTCAAATAAGGGTTTGACCCTCATATGTGACATCAACTAAAGACACTTGAACAAACCTCAAAACATACAGCTGTTGAAATCAACTATTACAAGTCAAATTCTTCTATTTATTGTGTTGGTAGTAATTGCTGACGTGTAACAGTTGACACTCAAGAATGATTCCTTAAGATAACCTCAGCTTGACTTTTCCACATTCTGTTGTTCCACAACAATTTTCTTGTAATATGTAGATGTGAAGGATGAGAGAAGGATTGGTGTATTTTGCATCTTTTCTGATAACTCAGATTACATGATGGCACTGATCATTGGTAGATGTCGTTCCTATGTTCACTTTCAAACTCCAGTGTGACATGCATTCATGAATAAACCTTTGATTGATTTCCTTCAAATTCATTCACATTGTTATCATCTAGGTTATTATTATTTGTTTTATTTTTTCACCATTCAATATGGCATCCAAGTCAGTGGGTAGTAGATTGAAATCATTTATATGTGACTTATCAAACCCATGTTGTCATGGACTTTACTGGGGAGAGATCCATTCGGGAAACTGCTCTGAACATGTAGTTAAACAAGCTATCAATTACTTCACAGCCACAATGGAATGAGAAAAGTGAAGCTCAACACAAGCAACCCTTCACAGATAAATGTGGTCAGTTAACACCGTTAACTGTTCGTTTCGATTCTAGATACTAGCCAAAGAACTATCGTGCTGCTACAAACTGGTTTAAAAAAGCCGTTGAACCACTTCTAGGAACTACATCTCGACAAGGTAGTGTGGATTTTCCATTTATTAGAGAACATGGGCGAAGAGAACATTAGTGAGAGAGTTGTTGCATGTCGACATGTGAATAAATGACCAGCTAATATCCAGCAGGCCTCAATGGCAAACTAGAGGTTTACAGAGGACATTATTGTTTATGTTATGTCATTATCCGAAGGACTAACGCAGCCATGCTCACAAGACGTGTGTTCGGACCCCTACAGACTCACAACCACACACAAACACACACTTACTGAATTCAACTCATACTGCTGTTTCCTCGCTCTCCTGGGTGAGTCTCTTATCTCAGAGGAGATGGTTGTTTTGTACTACATGGGTTTTCCACTATTTTCACCATTGTTGTGTCTCTACGTCTGTCGTCATGAAGGGCAATTTGAGCATTAGAGAATCACATGTTTGGAACCTGGTTCTAGCTGATTTCCCCCACAATCATTAACTTTTCCACCAACCACGCTGTCTGCTGAGAGAATCATTTCAACCCTGGACACCTTTACAGTAAGCAGTTTAACTGTGAACCAAGCGGAAACATCGTTTTGTTCTCTTATCTTCATCCCAACTTTACAACATCATTGATCCCATCCCCGCAAACATGATCCGGATAACTGAATTCAAATTCAAACCATTTTCTTGTTTGTCGGATATACAGCTGTTGATCATGTTCTCACACAATCCCCATTCCCTCCTTGTTTTAGTCAACGTACTGATAAACTGTACTTAAACTTCCTCACTATGTAGAAGGCATGTTGTCAGAAGCTCATGTTCAAATAGTCAAATAGGGAAGGCATACTTCTGGCTCTCTGTTTCTCTATGTCAGTTGATTCATTCTATTGAAGGAGTAGCAATCTTTTAACAGCCATGTGGATTGTTCCCACTTGGTTTTGATGACATTGACTGATGATTGCCAGGGAACACACTGTAATACATTGTAGATTAGTGTGTGTGTGTTTGGATAGTGTGGGCAGGGTTAAGTTTTGTCTAAGCATCTCCCTTCAAGCAGCCAGCTCCTGACCTCATTCAAACTGCGGCTCTCAACACAGACAGACGTACAACATGGGCGGAGGTAAGACTTCTCAATCTATGAATGCTCTACCACACAAGTTTCCACCAAGACTTCAAAATACCACAGGAATGATAATGTTTACATTTACATTTAGTCATTTAGCAGACGCTCTTATCCAGAGCGACTTACAGTAAGTACAGGGACATTCCCCCGAGGCAAGTAGGGTGAAGTGCCTTGCCCAAGGACACAACGTCAGTTGGCATGACCGGGAATCGAACTGGCAAATTTCGGATTACTAGCCCGATTCCCTCACCGCTCAGCCACCTGACACTGTTGTTGGCATTCCTTTTCATATCCTTTCCCTTTATTTTGTCTCCACAATTCAGACACACCAGACCCTGTGGACGCCGACTTCAACTACGGTGTGTGACTCAAACCTAGCCTGGTGTCAAAGACAACACGTGTGCTTGGATTAGTAATTGGTTCTGTCCTGAACGGTTGTCTTTGCTATTTATTTCTCCTATCAGACTATTATTTAATTCGAAAAGGAGGACTCATCTTCGCTGGCGTGCTCTTTTTGGTGGGAATTGCTATCCTTTTCAGTAAGTTTTGCCATCCTGCTCACAAACGCCTGCTGACAAAATTGAGTCTTCGTGGGTTATCTTCCAATCTTCCGATGATTGTGGCGACATTGCTGCTACTTCAAGGGGTGGCAATGTGTTTACGGGGAGTCAGGTGGCTGAGCGGTGAGGGAATCGGGCTAGTAATCCGAAGGTTGCCAGTTCGATTCCCGGTCATGCCAACTGACGTTGTGTCCTTGGGCAAGGCACTTCACCCTACTTGCCTCGGGGGAATGTCCCTGTACTTACTGTAAGTCGCTCTGGATAAGAGCGTCTGCTAAATGACTAAATGTAAATGTTTATGTTCAGTGTAATGGGTGGTGGTTTAATGAGCAATTGTTAGGAACGTGTGCTTTTGTAAACATGACTAAGCTCAAGTGTTGTGGATGTGACTGTGTGAGGAAACAGAGCTATTCATTTGACTGTGCTGTGTATTTTGTGCCGCAGGTAAGAAGCTGAACTGTGGGGCAAATCGGAAAGCAAAGTAAGTAAACATCAAATGCATCCCACACTATTACGTTTCACAAACTATTTAGGTACAGAACTATGTCCATATGTGAAGCCCTCTGTGAAGTCCTCTGTCACACTGCTTTGAAAATACTTTACAAATACATTTAGATTTGACATTGTACTTGAAGAAACTAATAATTCACCGCAAAGTAACACACCTTAATCCTCTGTGGTCCAATGGTTTGTCTCGTGCTTCGTCTACAGGCCTGCGAGCACTGAGAAATGAGTCACAACGACAGATCAGCGGACACCCTTCTACTACCCAGAGGTTGGACAGCGAGGAATGGATGCTCGAATTAGCATAGGTTTGCTGTACATGTTACATAAAAACAACCATAACAACTTCGTGACATAGCCTGGTCTGTCGTCGTGTGAAGTAGGATGCCCTTGCTCACCACTGTAACGATGTAGTTAGAAGGCAAACGGAGAATCCGTGTCTAGAATGTGGCTGTTCAGTTTGTGACCTGACTCCTGTTAATAAAACTGTTGTTCTATACGTGTGCTCATTTGGCGGGAAATGTATTCAGGTTGACCACGATTTGGATGGTAGGGTACGGCATTATCGGCGACGACCTCGTCACCTGTGCCTGCCGTCCTGCAACCTTCTCAACCGCTCACTGCTCACAATAAGTAATACCTGATTTGTATGATTTCTTTCGACCAGGGGGTGGCAGCAAACACTTAGCAAATGCCTCTCGAGGCGCGAGTTCCACCCCCAGTCCAATGGTTCAAGACAGGACGCCGACATGCTGAGACAAGTTGAGGCGCGCATCGGGCAAGTAGGGACAAGTTGATGCTGAAGTAAAAAAAATGTTTTTGAAATCCTTTTGGGTGGTCGGTTGGGAAACGGTTGTGTTTTGGATTGGATTTTGAGCAACATAGGTGTTATGTTTCTACACAATAGGTAGCTGTTCCGTAGGCAATGTAAACAGGCCTCTCAATAATCGATCAATGTGTTAAAGGAAGCGTTGTCAAGTTTGACAAACATTTCTCCCATATCGAATTGACCCAGGCCTATGTAGCCCAAATGCAACGAAAAACATTCCAAATGAATGAGATACGTCAGTTGTGCATGCATATTTGACATGTATTTTCAAAACAAGATATGAAAGTATAACCACACAGTGGTTTTGTTGTAGGCAACAGGTTATCTCATGGAATAGGGCCCGGAATGAGGGGTTCCAAAGTGTTTAAAGTCAGGTGACTTCACAAATTCGGCGAGGGCAAATAAACAGAGAGGTTAGTTGAGTTAACTGCATCACCTGTCAATTCGGTGGGAGACCAGGCCAATGCTCAGTCAGGCTTGCAGGCTACTAGAATGATGTGGAGAGAAGAAAGAGATGAATGTTTTAAACAGGTCAGTGTACGGATGCACACTTGTGGTGCCGACAGGTTTCTGGGACAGGTTGACAAAGCACATTCATCAGCGAGGCTGCTCTGTCCTGGGCTAATTATTCTTGAGTAAATAAGTCATCATGGATGAGTCAGAAGCGGATGACAAAACACACAAACTGTCATGGTAAAGCTTACAAGTTGTAGGCGACTATAAACGCACACACACATTGTGTGATTGGCGTGAAAGTTGCATATTCCACCAAGTTCTTCAGCAATCTGAAAATCCATAACAACAAATCAGTGTGTGCTCCTCTAAATTTTTAATCCTATTCTGAGTGCATGTGCGCAGTTTGAAAAGTATTTTTGAACCGCAATCATTTACAAGTCGTCTGTTCGTATAAGTAGTAGCATGTGCGCACGTAGGCCTAATTGCTAATAATTAGGTGCATCAATATCAAAGAAGTTCGCTGCCATTCAAGGTTTCGGAACGTGAGGAAGATTTGACCTTTTTTAGTACACAACTAATATTCTCTGGTTGGAACCTCTATCCTTGTGTGAGTGTATTTGTGTGTGCATGTACGCGCGTGCGGCTGTGTGTGTGTGTTCTGTGTGTCTGTCATCACGCCGCTAAGTGCATATGGCTCTGTTGCTGCGGAGGAAATAACGTTTATGTCAATGCGTATTGAGAGTCAGTTATACCACGCTTGAGCCCAATCAAAGTCATGACTCATAAAGCGAATTTGGATTAAGTAATGAAGAGTCTCCGAATAGATATCCATTGCGCAAAGGACAAATGTAGTTAGCAAGTCGTTTTTACAGAGGTGGGCACGCTCACCTGTGTGGCAAGCCCAAAACTCCACCTGTCTGCGCCCGAGCATATCCATATGGGAACGAATGGAATGACCGCTGCTAAACTCATCTCGATCAGTGTTGAGCTCTCGCTGTGGCGCATCGTTCGGCGGCGTTTCATTAGAGTACGGAGGGAGGGTTTCTATGCATGGTAGCGACATCGGGAGGAGGGTGCATGGGCGGGGCTCAGGCAGTTCTCATTTCCCCGCGATGGTTAGCGGGGCAGCAGGGCTGGAGAGTCCGCCGGGGAGCCTAGTCGCCAGTCCAGCACGGAGACTCGCCTGGCCAAACACTGCGCCGCACGTTCGCCAGGATTGCCAAACATTCCTGAAAAATATACCTGCTATTTATGGCATGTGGCTTGTAACTTTACTCTTGCTGTACTCTCTCCAAGAAGGTAATGCAATGGCTTTATAATTTATTTCCTTTATATTTCGCTTATCTACAGTGCCTGAGTTATTGCAGTTTGAGCAAGAGTATTGTAGTATTGTAATCATTGGCAGCAGAATCTAAGTTGTTAAGAAATTCGGTGGGGATGGCCATGTAATTGTATTGATCTATTATTGGAAGCCATGGAATTAGGAGTTTGCCAAACGAATCAGCCTACTTTTAAAAATGTAATTGTGTCAGCAAAGTGTAGGTAGTAACTAAATGGTTATTTGTTTTTAACGTGTGAAGTTCATTTTCTTTTTCGATTGCTATGTGGTCGTGTGCACCAGTCCGTGGTGCCGCAGATGGTGCAGATAGCACGGTTTGTTTTCGCATTATACTAAGGAGAATTATGAATATGTAAAATGGCTGGATAGAGGGAACGGTGTCGAAGACAGGGAAATGGAAACATGTTTTGAACGCCTGAATCTATTACTTTATGATGCTCAAAAACTTATGTTGGCCGAAAAGTTATTTCTTGTTATGAGTGGAGAATATTATTTGATGGTCCTTTCACGTTTTTCGATTGTTTTTTTGGGGGGCCAGCAGTGATTGTGTGCGCTTCGTTGGTGTGGTTTTGTGGGTCCGTATATATGGTTGTGTTTGAGCGCTGGCTGAAAGCTCCGGCGCATCATTCTGAAGGGGGGCTCTTGTGATTTTTGGGAGATAATCTTCAGAAGATTTTTGGCAAGACTCTGCAGCTGACGAGTCGTTGCCATGTGTCAAATAAAGGCCCCCTTTCACCTAAATGATGAGAGCAATTAGGCCTCTTCCCACAATGAATAAACAATTAAATATTTTAAGAATTGTTATTTATTCAGATGCATTTGCATTTAATTCTGGTGATTTAATTTGTCTTCAATATATTGCATTGTGTTTTCGAAAGAAATGAAATCCTCATATTTCAAAGGCTTGTTCAATATGGCAGCAAATCCCCGACCCTATTACCAAGTTGATCTCTCCTGCTATTACAGTGTATTATAATAATCCTGAACAAATCTGCGTTGAAAATAATACAGAAACTCAACAGCATTTCTACATCCAGGCCTTCTCATAACCCTTTGTTTATTCGGCCTGTTTAGAGTGATGCATGTAAGGTTATGAATGACGATTTCATAAATGGCACAGGCCTGGAACAATACCTAGATGTGGTTATCAAAATGACATGAAGAATTCGGCAAGGTTTGCAGATATGAATGTAAAATGCCTTTGTTTGTCAGACAACATTTTTGCTTTTCGTTTCTATCTCTTGATGTTGGAGTTGAGAATACGGCACAGTTTGCAAATTATAGTTGATATTTTGTTTTTATATCTCTATACATCTGAGGTCCTTTTAAAGTCTTATCCGCACAATTACCGAATATCATTAAAACCTTTATAAATATACGATTTCAGTTTAGCATTCGAGCGGTCCCTATAAATGTATAATTTGATCTATTTTAGTTGACGAAATTAGATACCCCAGGTGCGTGGGTACATATGGACAAGCCCAGGCGTGTTTCCCACTAATAGCGCACCTGAACCCAGGGTGCGCTGTGTGTGTGTGTGTGTGTGTGTGTGTGTGTGTGTGTGCGTGTGTGTGAATGTGTGTGTTTGTGTGTGTTTGTGCGTGTGTGTGTGTGTGCGGGCGCACGCGGGGAGGGGAGGGGGAGTATATGGAAGCCATTGGAAGGGGACACCCCCGTTGGTCTGTTGTCACAAATTGGGATTTAGTTCATTTCAGTGACAGTCAATAGCCTATGATTTATGAAGTAGCTTCACACAATATAGCCTACTTAAAACCTATGATTTATATAAATAATAAGCTATATGTCTGACAGAAATGTGTTTTTACACAATATAGGCTATGCCTAGACTTAAACACAAAATTCAATAGGCTCATAATTGCCCAATTACAAAAAAGGAGAAAAAACCAGTGGGGCCCTTAAACCATTTCTAGATGGCAATTATTGAGAAAGATATGCTAATTAATAGGCCTGTTGTTTTTTTTTCAATCTTTAGGCCTATATTATGGAACCGCACCTTACGGACTAACAAACTGAATTTCGTCTGTTTGCGAGGTCGCACATTCAAAAATAATTTGATTGGAATGTATTTCGATGTAAAATGTCTTTTAATTTTCTCAATATTCTTGTGCATATTGACCAAAACTAATGATAATGTTGCTTTATGTTTAAAATGTGTATGAAATTATTGAATTAGGGCCAGGGTCAAGAGTCAAGTTAATATAAATGGAAGCATTCAAAAAATAAAATAAGCCTGGACCATTTTCCACCTTTTTACATACAACTGTAAAGATAGGCTTATACGCCCAATTTTGGGAGGGATCGTAATCAAATAGCACTCAACCTCCCTCTCCCCCCAACCACCCCGCACTCACACCTTTACCACCAAACTATCACCACGAAAACGTCCCCTGCCCTCCCTCCCTCCATCTCCTCCCTCGTAAAAAATAGAAATATGCTAAATTGTTCGCTCTCTTCGCTCTCCATTTTAGCCCAAATCCCCAGCTGCCTTCTCTTCTCAGCTGCACAATTAGCGTTGCGATCTGCAGTATCACCCAATGACAGAGCAGCAAACCGGGTCAAGGGCCAAAAGAGTACCAATGACTGCTCACAGCGCTCGTCTCTATTTTTTACAATCGAATATATCCACAGATGTTCCTACAGTAGGCTACAGGGATATGCATTGGGCCTTATGATTTGCATCCAGGCCTGGACTACTTCTTGTATTGACTACTAAAGCTTCTCTTATGAATGTCGCTATTGTCGATGGTTCTAACAAGCCTATAGCCTACAGTTTTTTCCACAGTTAAAGCTATTTTAGAGGCATTTTCATACTAAAACATATATTTATTTTTGACTGCTATATGGGCTTTAGTACACGATTTTAAATTTGATCTCAAATGTGTGACGTGTCCTAATTGTGGTAGGCTAATATCTTAAATCTAATAATCAGGTTTTCAAATTATTTGACGTGACAGACAGTGTTATGTTGATATTGTCGTTTGTCACATGTACACGTCGCCATCTTTTTCTTTGACCCCCAAAAACTTTTTCACTGCAGTTGATGGCAAATCGATTTGTGAAGTGTAAACCATTGGGCATGGTCTGTGTTCCACTTAGTGACGTCCGTAATCAGAATGAGGGTCCGTTATGATTTGGTGTGGTGTTAACGCCTTGGTAAAACATCCTTGGCGCTCGGTGCTGGTATAGGAGTGGCGCGTTGCAGTGGTGGCAAGCAAATGAGAGCGCAAAGCAATCGGGGCACCTCAGCTTACGGTTCCCCAACGAAGGAGCTCCACGCCCCACCGATAGGATGTCACACCTCGCTGCCATGTCTGCTAACGGACCTTCCTGTGTCGCCATCTCCTCTTTGAATTAGTTAATGGGCTAGTGATAAATCTCGAAAATGCAAAGCAGGGAGAATAACTCAACTGAAACCGTCAACCACAAAACAATTATTTATAGAACAGAAAACGCCACGCGAAACCTGTCAGCGCATGGATTTTTGAACGTGCGTTAGGAGAACCGGTAGCTCAGGTGCGCAAAATTGAGCAGCGTTACCATCGTCTTTCCCCTTGAGTCTTCAGTTTCCTATTTTGGTTAGCTAGCCTACATGTAGTCAAAATGTACAAACATGGCAAGCAGGTGGTTGTTTTTGTCGAAAGTATTCTCTCTCTCTCTTTCCTCCCTCCCTCCATCCCTGCCTCCCTCCCTCCATCTCACTGCACACTCTCCCCCTCCCTCTCTCTGGCTCATCACTGGGCAGAATTAAAGGTTGGGGGAGGGGCGTTTTTTTTTAATGCAGACTGAACTGGGACTTGTGATCCACAGATTTGATATTCACATTAAGGGAGAAAACTGGCTGCTTTGATGTGAGGGGAGAGCGGGCCTCGCGGGACTGCTGAAGTAGCACACTTTTTCACTGACGCAGCACGGGCTGGGGGGTAGGGGTGGGGGGTGGGAGGTGGGGGGCGTTGGGGGGGGGGTGTTAAGGGATTGGGGGGCAGAGTGTACAGAATGAAGGGGTGGGACGACTCAAAGCCCTTCCTTGATAAGACGTAACCTCACCTACTTATTCAAGACCCCCCCCCGAGGATTATGCATTAGCTTACACCTAACCCACTCTCTCCCCTTTCCCGGTGCAGTTTGTCTGTTTGTGCCCCACCGTTCCCTCCCTACCCCCTCTCCCCCGCGCGCCCTCGCTCGGCGCACACGCGGGGGGGGGGACACACGAACGCCTCGCCGTTTTTTGGGGGGGAGAGCACTTGGGCACAGACGCCAAAACACGAAGGCTTGAAACGCCTCCCGTCAAGACGACACTTCCAGGATCCAAGCTAGCGTAGGGAAAGGTGAGCGATGGATATATTGGGGAGGGGGTGGGGGGGAGGGAATCAAGCTCAGGGAGGAAGGGAAGGAGAAGAGCAGGAGCAACACACTGGAAACAAGAGTTTCAGTCTGGCTGAAAATGATCCTACATCTGTCTCCATGGGAAGAGGAGCTCCATGATGTGTGACAGAGAGAGAGAGAGAGAGAGAGAGAGAGGGGGAGAGAGAGAGAGAGAGAGAGGGGGGGGGGAGAGAGAGAGAGGGAGAGAGGGGGGGAGAGAGAGAGGGGGGGAGAGAGAGAGGGAGAGAGGGGGGGAGAGAGAGATAGGGAGAGAGAGAGAGAGAGAGAGGGGGAGGGAAAGAGAGAGAGGGAGAGAGGGGGGGAGATGAGAGAGAGGGGGAGAGAGAGAGAGAGAGAGAGGGGGGGAGAGAGAGAGAGGGAAAGAGGGGGGGAAAGAGAGAGAGGGAGAGAGAGAGAGAGAGAGAGAGAGAGGGGGAGAGAGAGAGAGAGAGAGGGGAGAGAGAGAGTGAGAGAGAGAGAGAAGGAGAGAGGGGGGGGGAGAGAGAGAGAGAGAGAGAGAGAGAGAGAGGAGAGAGAGAGAGAAGAGAGAGAGAGAGAGAGAGAGAGAGAGAGAGAGGGGGGGGGGAGACGTGGGCGGGGTGGTGGGGGGGATAGAGAGAGAACGAGAGGTACAGAGAGAGAGAGAGAAAGAGAGAGAGAGCGAGCACTGATGTGTGTGCACACGAGTGGAGGGGTTCAAGAGATGGGAGCGAGAGCGAGACAGCGAAAGAGAGGAAGTGTTCCGCGTTCGGTTGGATGCAGGGGAGCGCTGGGTGTGAGAATGTGTATTCGGGGGGGTGGGGGGGGAGGCGCTGGCATTTGTGTTACTTGCTCATCTGTGTGTGCACCGTGTTTTACACACAGTATGGGTGCGTGTGTGTACGTGTGTGTGTGTGAGAGTGTGAGATTGAGAGAGAGGGCTAGAGAGAGAAGGGTAGAGAGAGAGGTAGAAAGAGAGAGAGAGGGGCAGAGAGAGAGAGGAGTAGAGACAGAGAGAGAGAGAGAGGGGGGTAGAGAGAGAGAGAGAGAGAAGGTAGAGAGAGAGAGGAAGAGAGAGAGAGGGAGAGGAGAGAGAAGAGAGGGGCAGAGAGAGAGAGAGAGAGGGCAGAGAGAGAGAGAGAGGTAGAGAGAGAGAGAGAGAGGGTAGAGAGAGAGAGGTAGAAAGAGAGAGAGGGGCAGAGAGAGAGAGAGAGAGAGGGGTAGAGAGAGGTAGAGAGAGAGAGGGGTAGAGAGAGAGAGGTAGAGAGGGAAAAGAAAGCCGGCGCGTAGGTGCGGCCCCGCGTCCCCCCCCCCCCCCCCGCGCGCGCTCTGGAAAGACGTAGACCAGCTGCATTATGCATAATGAAGTCTTTGCATAGGCAATGGCCGCTGCCTCTTCTCTCTCTCTCTCTCTCTCTCTCTCTCTCCTCTCTCTCTCCCTCTCTCTCTCTCTCTCTCTCTCTCTCTCTCTACTCATCTCTCTCCTCTCTCTCTCTCTCTCCCTCTCTCTCTCTCTCTTCTCTCTCCCTCTCTCTCTCTCTCTCTCTCTCTCTCTCTCTCTGTCTCTCTCTCTCTCTCTCTGCCATCCATATTCATGCCTCGTCCTCCAGCAGCCTGCATAAAATAGTAGCTCAGTGTGCTACTCTGGCTGGCAGCCTTGGCTCAGTCTCCACAACACCATCAGTAGGCACCGCTGCAGCACCGTAGCGAAAACACCTCGCCACGCCGTGGACGTCGTCGCGTTTCACTTTTTCGGGGCGGAGTCGTCGCCGGCCCGAACCGGGGGGGGGGCTTGTTGTGTCTTTATTGGGTTGTGGAGGCCGGGGGTCTCGAGGGCACGCTCGGCAGATTGTTCCCCCCCTTGTGTCTTCTGTCCCTGTAGGTGGTCGGGGGTCGACACAGGTTTCATGTCAGCTGGGGTCTCTGTGGAGCTGGGCTTTGGTTTTTCTGGAGTTCGGTGGTTTTGATACTGTCCTACTGGGTTGCAAAAAAAACAACCTCAAGCGCTGACTGACTTGAGTCAGTTGTTCAGTAACAGATTCCTCAAAATGGTGGTTACTGTTTCACAGCCTCTCTGTCGGTTTGTTTCTTGCCTCTTCCTTGAGTTATGTTCCAAGGCCTCACATAATGCATATACATGTCAGACTCAGGTTTAGACTTTTGTTGTTGTGTCTTTTTTTAGCATTTTGAGCTTTCACATGTCTCCTGCCTCCATGGCAACCCATCTGTCTCCTCCCAGTGTGTGTGTGTGTGTGTGTGTGTGTGTGTGTGTGTGTATCTCCTAAGAGCTGCAGCGTGTGCCCGTGCGTGTGTGTGGAGTGCTCATCTGTCTCCGACAGCCTTTGAGTGGTACGAGTTTGCCCTGATCCCCTCTCTATCCCACTCCCCACTCCAGCCCCAGGGCCCTAATCTAGGAGGGGTGGGCGGTAGTGGAGAAGGTCCTACTGCCCAGCCCCCCCCTAAGCTCTCAGGGTGAC
This sequence comes from Osmerus eperlanus, assembly GCF_963692335.1. Taxonomy (NCBI): domain Eukaryota; kingdom Metazoa; phylum Chordata; class Actinopteri; order Osmeriformes; family Osmeridae; genus Osmerus; species Osmerus eperlanus. The sequence continues at coordinate 4,201,309 of NC_085044.1, read as the reverse complement.
CCCAGCTTGCACAGCCCCCCCTCCACCCCCCCCCCCCCCCATTTTAGTCCAGTCTCCCCCCATTGGGAGATTATAGATATTGCAATCTTTAATATGAGC